>NC_090733.1:11362914-11375414 GCF_036898095.1 Palaemon carinicauda | reverse complement strand
CACAATACTTGTATTGGCCAAAGGTTTTATATCCGCATAGGAGGAAAACCAATGCAACCTAGCTTGCATAAAGGAACAATTCTATTAGAATTATCCCAGATAAGGTACATAGAATGAATGCTCAATTATACCAATAAATTGACACAGGTGAAGGAGACGCAAGGTTCTCAAGAACAAGCTTATTGACAGACAATAAACAGACAGGTTAACCACAATTATACATATATGTATAAGAAGAGGATAACCCAAAACTTTAAGCATAAGTATGATAGTAAACAGGGCTTGTTTGTCTGAAAGAAAAACATTAGATGCCACTTTTAAGATACCGAGGTATCAAAGTCATAAAAGCCTGTATTACAAATCAATGACATTAGCGTTAGAAACGCTCGGCACACATGTCTGCACTTATGCTAGGTTCACCTTCGGAAGTGGAACAGTCTGGATGGGCAACACAGTGCCCTCACTTAGTTTGTAGTACAGTATGTAACTACACACTCACCCTGGAATTAATCGTCCCAATTAAGACCACTGTTCCTCGCAGAGTTAAACAGTAGGGTTAACACCGCGACCCACTGCTACCACAGATCTCTTTTAGTTCCTCTACTTGCTTCGCATAGTGGCGAAAGAACACTCTGGAAGACTTCCAGCCAGTGTATGAACGGAGATGTTCAAAATCCATGCAATTAAAGAAATTTAAGAATGAGGCAACTTTCCTCGGATCGTGACCTGCGGGTGTATTGTCAGGATCCGCTCTGCGAATAAAATATGTGATTTTTGCTCTGAGTTGATTCAGAGATAAATTTGAGCCTGATGTTTCTCCCCTGAATAGTTGACCACCCTTGAAGTCTGAAGTTCTATGAAGATAGACCTTTAGGCATTCTACTGGACATAGAGATGCATCTTCTTTCAGAGGGCAGATTCTCCAGGGACCCCACCTGTTGGTGGGTAACTCATTCTTGGCGAGAAACGTAGGATCCGGAAACAGGTTCAATTCTTCCCCATCCAGGAACTGAACACGACCTGCCTCTCTCGAGAGGCTACAATTTCACTAACCCTGGCCCCGGACGCGAGTGCAAATTAGGAAAATAACTTTTTGTGTCAAATCCTTTAACGCACATTCTTCATTGCTCAACAGAGAAGCGAAATGAAGAACTTGTCTAAAGACCATGAAATGGGCTTTGGAGGTGCTGAAGGTCTGAGCCTAGCACAGGCTTTCGGGACTTTATTAAAGATCTCGTTACCTAGGTCGACCTGGAAGGCATATAGAATGGGTCTTGTCAAAGCAGACTTACACGCTGAAATCGTGTTCGCTGCCAACCCTTGACCATGGAGGTGGGGAAAAAGGATAAGCAGAAGTCTGTCAAGATCTCCTGCGGAATCTTCGCCTTGACAAAAGGCCACCCATTTTCTCCAAGATGACTCATATTGCCTTCTAGTAGATTTGCATTTATATTCCTCAAGGAAGTCTATACTGGCTTTCGAAATCCCGAAACGCTTTCTCACCGCTAGGGAGAGAAAAACATGACCTGCAGGGTCCGGGTTTTCTGTAATGAAGCGCAGACAGTTGACTTCTGGACTCGCTGGGTCAGAACTGGATCTGGTAGTGGTACAAACTTCAGCTACAGTTCCAATGCCAGGAGGAACCACACGCTGTTCGGCCACTTGTGGGCCACTATTGCCGCTACCCTTTGAAGGATCTCAGTTTGTTGAGGACCCTCAACAGAAGGTTGTGAGGAGGGAACAGATAAATCTTGGACCATCTGTTCCAGTCGAGGGACATCGCGTCCACTGCTTCCGCTAAGGGGTCCTCGTACGGGGCACGTACAGGGGCAACTTCTTGTTGTCTTTCGTCGCAAAGAGGTCTATCTGCAGTTCTGGGACTGATTCAGAATGAAGGAGAATGATCCTGCGTCTAAGGACCATTCCGACTCTATCGGTGTGAACCTGGATAGAGCGTCCGCTGTCACATTGCGGACTCCTTGAAGGTGAACTGCCGACAGGTACCACTTCTTCTTTTCCGCCAATCGGAAGACGGCCAACATCACCTGGTTGAGAGGTGGTGACCTCGATCCTTGTCGATTCAAGTATCTTACAACTACCTCGCTGTCTATTACCACTTTCTGTGGAACGAATGACACGGGGAGACTTTCTTTAAGGTAAGGAGCACTGCCCTAGCTTCTAGAAAGTTTTATGAGAAAGGTCTTGAATAGCCTGGACCAAGTCCCCTGGACTTTTTTCCGATGAGAGTGACCTCCCCATCCCTCCTTTGAGGCGTCTGAGTGAATCGTCACCGACGGGGGAGGTGGCTGAAGAAGAACCTGACATCTTTAGATGTCTGGCTTGGGACCAAGGCCTGAGAAGAGTACTTAGCCGAAGCGGCTGGTCTTCTCAGATCTCTTCACGCGTTTGATGCATAACTTCTCCAAACTCCGATTGCATCCTTTAGCTGTGCTCTAGCACTGGGTCTGTCACCGAAGCAAACTGGAGAGAGCGCAGTACTCTCTCCTGCTCGTGTCTTGATATCCTTTCGGAATCTTGAAGTCTCTTGACAGAACCCGCTATCTCCTTCCTTTTCTTCGCTGGGGTGGAGAAACGGTGTGACAAAAGGTCCCAGTGGATCTTAGCCACTGGAACTTTTGAGATGGAGAAAGTCGAGACTTTTTCTGTTGATCTTGAAGCCTAGGTACTCTAGGAACTGGATCACTGACTGGAAGCTTGCAAGCATTCTGTCTCGGATGCTGCCCACACCAACCAGTCGTCCAGGTAGGCTACTACCTGAATTCCCTTTAGGCGAAATTGTTTGAGAGCTACGCTCGCAAGCTTCGTAAAAATCCTTGGGGCTATGTTTAGCCCGAATGGCATGGCTCCGAAGGCGTGTAGTCTTCGCTGTAGCCTGAACCCTAGGTAGGGGGAGAGTCGATGGCTAATTGGAATGTGCCAGTAGGCATCTGACAAGTCTATAGAGACGGAATATGCCCTCTTGGGCAGTAAGGTCCTTATGTGTTGCAGTGTTAGCATTTTGAATTTGTAATTCACTTTGAACTTGTTAAGTGGCGACAAGTCCAGAATGACTCTGAGCTTTTCCGAGTCTTTCTTGGGAACACAAAACAGCCTCCCTTAGAAATTGATGGGCTTCACCCTTTTTTCTCCAACCGTTCTTGAACGTAGTCCTCCATAACGGGGGTGGAGTGTTGGAAAAAACCGAAGGTACGGGGGTGGAGTGCTGTACCAGCTCCCGCCCAATCCATTCTTGAGTAGGCTGTGGGCCCAGGGATCGAAGGTCCACCGATCCCGAAATTTCAGAAGTCTCCCTCCTACCGGTATCACCTCACTTGGACTGTTGTCCTGAGGTCTTGCCTTCCTGACCACGACCACCCCTAAATCCCCTTCTCCTTGAGGAGCGTCTAGACGAGCCTCTGGCTGCTCCTCTAGGCTTTGCTCGGAAGGAAGTAGACTGCCCTTCGAACGCTGGGGTGAATGCCGTGGACTGTGTCGACACGGCCTGGGGTACCCACTGAAAGGTGGTCGGGGTTTGTGCCACGATCTGGGGCACTGGGGGCAATGGCAATTGCAGTTGCTGTTGCTGTCTAAGAGGCTTGGCTGGCCGAGACGGTAGCCTAGTCCTCATAGTCTTCCTCTTTGGTTGAGGACCCTCATCCGGGGAAGACTTTCTTTTGATAGCCAGGTCCCACTTCTGGAGAAGGTTTCTATTCTCCAAGGTGGCTTTATCAAAAACTTCTTTGACCAAGTCGGTAGGGAAAAAGGTCTTTTCCCCAAATGTTGGAGGAGATTAGTTTCTTTAGCTCGTGCCTCACTGTAGCCGAGGTAAACACGAACTCCCTACCAGCTCTCCTTGCCTTGACGAAGCCATAAAGGTCCTTCGTCACTGTGGCCAGATGAGGCTTGGCCACTACCATGAACATTTCATGGACCTTGGGGTCACTTGCCATCGTCTCGAGAGTAGTCTGAAGAGACATTGAGGCAGTCAGTCTTTCTTTTGTATCGAGCTCACTTCGCAAAAGAAAGTCAGACAGCTTAGAGGGGTCCTTGCCGAACTGACGTCCGGCAATATCAGCCTCCAACTTTCCACTTAGAACGTAAGATGGACGTCCTTCCAATCTTTGTGGTCCATAGGCAGGGCCAGCGACAAGGGTTTACACTCCTCTAGGGAGGGGCAAGACTTGCCGGCCTCGATTGCTTTTAGTACAGCCAGAAACCCTTTCTGTAAAAAGGGGGAAGGCTCTAGTAGGCGAGGACACAAAGGAAGGGAGCTTCCTATTCAATGCAGCTACCTTTGAGTTAGAGAAGCCCCTCTCTTTCATCGAAGATGAAAGTAGAGCTTGAGCCTTAGCATGGTCATCACTATGACCTCCTTCGGCTCTGCCTCCTCCTTTGAAGCTGGTTCCTTCCTCAGCCGGACATAACAGTCCGGATATGGTGCCTTGCTGGGCCAGAATTCCACCCTCCAGGGGAACTGAGCCCAGCATATCCGAGATGACGATCTTTCCAGTCGTCATCGACATGTGCTCAGCATACCTCCATGGGTTAGCATCCGAGCACAAAGGAAGGTCTTTCACATTGAGCTTTTCTGGGGCCCATGTGATTCTGCAAGGCACTGCATTCGCAGTTCCATTGCAGCCGCCTTCTCCTGATTCTCCTTCTGCATTTGTTGGATCATTCCAACAATAGAAGAGAGGGCCTGTCCCAGCTCTACTGGGAGACCGGCCGATGTAGAGGGACTTGAACTTCATCCTGGGCTTCTGCAAGGAGGTCTTCCTCCTGACACCCGTCCACATCAGATATCCTGTCATTTAGCTAGATGTCTTGCATCGCGACCGCGACTTCAGCATCCACCTGGATCTGAACATAGGGGATCTCCTCTTGAGGCTGGGGAATCACTGCCTCAGCTGATGCCTTAGGGAAAAGATACGCCCTCATCTTCTCACTTGGAAGATAAGGGCCAGAAGTGTACTTTTGGAAGCCCCTTACCCAGGTACGAAGCTTCTTCCTAGCTATTTAAATGTCTCATTAATCAGGTTAGTGCACACAGTACATACCTGAGGGTCCCAATACCGGAGATCATCCTTGGAGACAGCGTATGCTGCGTGTCTCCTACAAAACTCATGTCCGCAGAGGTTCTTGCTGCTGACACTGCAGAAAGCACTTCCCCACTTCGGAGTGTCCTTCTGTAAAGAGAAGAAATTTCATGAGTATCAAGTGAACTATGTATCACTGGATATGCATAGTATAGCATAACAATTCATAAATGAAAGACACACACTTGTGTTTCCCTCACAACCCATTGTTGCAGCCTTCCAGATAATAAAATCAAAAAATTGGTTTATCTCTACTAGAGTAACCAATGCAAGGTTTCCATAGGAAACAGGTGGAGCTCACACCTAGGCAATGATTTTAAAATCCTGGATAATAGACGGGGAAGAACTCTGCTTCCTGTCTGAGGGCAACAGCAAAGGGCTGTGTAAGAAAACACAATAGTGTTAGAAGATACAGTGCTGTACCTAAACTTTTACTATAGTTTTCTTCTTACTGTATATGCTATACAGAAGAATACTAGTACAGTATAGGAGGATGTGTGCCGGCCTGCCTTTGCCGGCCGGCACACACCACAATTAGCTTTAAAGTATACTACTTAACAGCTATAGGGCGGCAGCCCTCTGGTTCAAATGCCTGTGCCGGCGGCAGCAGCTGCCGGCCAGCAACAGCCAGTGTTGGCCGGCAATGATTGCCGGCCAGCAACTACACAAGGTAGTACCCAGCTGCCAGCCACACTCTTGGTGACCGGCAGACAAGGACTGACATAAGCCGGCCGGCAAAGGTACGAGACCGATGCCAGCCGGCAGCAAAAGAACCAGAAGACTACCCCTGCCCGGCTGCCGGCCTCATAGGCCGGCAGCCGGCCTCATAGGCCGGCTGCCGGGACAGGTACAGCACTAGAAGAAAAAAGAATGGATGCCGGGATAAGAGTGTACACGACCCCCAAAGCCCGGCAACCGAAAGAGTGCATATAAGGAAGGGGAGAAACTTAATTCAGGCTTCCTTGACCAATGCCGTCCGGCTCTGTCGGCAGGCATGGATGAGGGACCAAGAGAGGTCCGGGCAGCACTCGAAAACATAAGACCCTTGCCGGCCAGCATCTCAGCCGGCCGGCAATGGCCTTAGTCAATTCCATATCCCAACCTATACTAGGTCCAGAAGTAGAATGACGTACAGTACAGTAATACCCCTGCCAGCCAGCTCTGCCGGCCGGCAAGGTACAGTACAGTAATGGCAAGGCCATTACGGAGATAGAGGGGGAAGGGACAAAAGGGTCCTGCCAACCTTGCTTTAGTGACAGATCACCCGCAGCCAAGAACTCTGTCTTAGCCTAAGGGAGATCTAAGGGAAAGGGCCAGCAATACTTGCCAGCTTCCCAAAGCACCAAAGCAAGGAAGGCGTTGCTATTCCCAAGGGAAGATTTTATCCTCCCCAAGAACAGCAACAGGACTTAGTCTGGTCGATCACAAAAGGAGGAATCATACTACAGAAACCTTCGATAGTGACCTAAGGGAGCTAAGCTCCCTTTATAAGTGTTAGGTCAGCGAGGGGAACTCTGCCCCAAGCCAGACAACACGGACTCAGACTAAAAAACTCTGTTGTTCTGTCCCTCTTTGAACCAGACTCTGCTGGAACAGGAAGGTACAGTAACACCCTAGTATAGTTTTATCGAAAATAAATTCGGAAAAAACCACTTAGGGATAAGCCCAAGGCTTAAACAGAGGGAAAGGGATTGCATACCTTCTCCGAAGAAAAGAAAGCAACCGGGGAGAATAATAAAGTATACTAAGGCTCCATAAGCAATTAACCTAGGCACCAAGAGAATCGATTACCTAATTCACCGAAACTCTCACGTATACAATCTTGGAAATATTCCACACAGTCTAAAATGTATAAAAAATAGCCTAACGCTTTAATAAACTTTTAATTACACTCGGAAAAACCAAAATCATGCATTAAGTACTAGGACCAAACGACTAGGCTACATGGCCTAGCGTAGGCCAGAATGGCGAATACTTCGCCAAATAATACTAAGCACGAAAGGAAATCCTATGTAAAGCTAAATAGCTAAAATTTATTAAGCAAAACAACCAGGAATGTCACTCTGACTAACTAATTTATACCTAGCGAGTGACAGTGTCCAGGACACCTCTGGTAGGCTACGGCTCTTGTATCAAAGATTAATCCTATTAATCACTCAAAATTTTACCAAGAGCCTACATTTATACATAACAGACACTATACTCAACTTATCCGAGGCCAACGAAGACGGAGAAGCCATGAAAAGTTGAATAAATCCAAGATTTGCGAGAAAAACAGGAAAAAACACCGAGTTGTTAAGCTACGCAAAAAGGAATACAGATGGCGCCAGGATTGGCGCCAGGCACGCATACGAATCGGGGGATTGGGAGGCCTTGGGAGCGGCTCCCCCCTTTTTCTTCCCGAATTCGTATCTCGTCAATCTCCCTCTTACGAGACGAATCTCTATTTAGGTAGTAGATTGCCATGTGACGTGTCTAGAATACGTCCTCTGATATGTCGCGATATCCCTTTCACGAGGGATACTCGCTCCAGGAGTTAGAATTCTGGTACCTTAAGGTAAATTCTCTGGGAATATCGCCGTAGTTGTAATATACCCTAGGAAGCTACCCTATAGGAACTTCCATCAGGACGACATGGCTTGAGCCCAAAAATATATATATATATATATATATATATATATATATATATATATATATATATATATATATATATATATATATATATATATAGCAGAAAGGCGAAAGAAAGCAGATACTTCAGCATTTGGAGAGTTTATTGGCTAAGCTTTCAGGAACAACATTTCCCATCATCGGAGCTAAAACAGGAATGTAAAACACAGATCAATAGACATTACTTTAGTCAATGAAATTCTGTAAAAAATGCAAGTATTATAACAAATACATTGAAATACTTAAAAGTTGAAGTGGATGAAATATACTAAAAAATAATAAATTAAACCATATAAATCAAATTAAAAATTACAACATTAAAACATTAAATGGATGATATAGGAAAAGAGCAATATCAAAATCAGAACAAATACACAGAAAACTTTAAAGAATTCAGAAAACATCATTGATATGGGAATCAAAACAATAATACACAGCAATAACCTGGAATAAAAAAAAAAAAAACAACAGACAAAATAAAATAAACTCTGGATAAGAAAGAAACACACCTAGTATGGAAAAAAATCCAAGACTGAGACATGGAAGGACGGGGAGGTTTAGACGTTAGAGCGTGTAAGTAATGGTTTGAAGATTACAGTAAGTGGGAAAGTCGTTAGGCAATATGTAAAGGAACAGAGGATGTTGAGTGATTGAGAGTAGGGGATAGCTGTTTAATGAAAAGTGATTTTAGGGCAGGTAGAGAACAGCTATTGGGTGATTGGGCTAGTATTTTGAAATTAGAATAGTTAATTAATTGCTTGCATTCTTGAGCGTGATTACGTATGGAAGAAAATTCTTTTTTATTTAAAATACAACCTGGACGTTCACTGACTCCTCTGTGAGAGTCAATGCGGATCCTCAAGAGACGGTTGGAACAACCAATATAAGTTCCTAAATTACATTTAGGACAATTGTATAAATAAACAATTGAGGACCGCATCAAATCTGGTAGAGTGTCTTTGAATGTGAACATGCTGCCTATGGATAGTGGATTTTTTAATACAAACTTAAGATTAACAGACGGATACAAATTAGAAAGAGCTTTCTCAAGTTTACATTTAACATTTTTATAGTTATATATAAATGGCAGAGACACATACATTTGCTTCTTTGGTACGTTTAGTATGGTGACTTTCGGAATAAAAAAGTTATTTAAAAACTGTTTTGTAAATTTATCAAACAGGTCACATGGATAACAGTTTCCAATAAAATATGATTTTAGAAATTTAATTTCCTCGTGGAATCTACCCCAAACTGAAGAAAGAATATAAGCTTTAAAAATTAATGCTTTACATGAGTTTACTTTAAATGAAATCGGACAGTGACTAAAAAAGTTTAACCCAAGTCCTGTAAAGGTTTGTTTTCTAAAAATGCCAGTACTAAATGCACCATTACAACGTGAAATCTTAATATCTAAAGAGGAAAGTTGATCATTATGTTCAGAGTCCAAAGTGAGCTTATTATTTGAATGAAATGAGTTTATATACTCTAAAAACAAAGTGGCATGGTGTCTATCTCTAAAAAGAACAAATGTATCATCGACATAACGTCTATAAAATAGGGGTTTAAAGGACACAGGGCACTGATCAATGAACAACTTTTCTAGGTGGTACATAAATATATTTGCAAAGGTAGGGCCCAAGGGAGAACCCATTGCCATACCATCGACCTGTTTGTAAACTTTGTTATTGAAAATAAAGAAAGTTTCTGTTACGGCAAGTTCAAGTAATTTTCTAAAAGAGTTAACGTTAAAACCATGAAATGAGGTCGGGTTGGGAAATAGTCTATTTAGAATGATGTCTATAGTTTCTGATAGTGGAATATTAATAAATAAAGAGGTAACATCATAACTGACCATAACACTATTGGGATCTTGCTGGAGAATATGAGGTACAAACTGAGATGAGTTTTGCAAGGTGTAAGCATTGGAAGTGAGATCATTGAGTAGAGGGACTAAAAATTTAGCTATACCAAAATTAGCGGAGTTGTAAGCAGCCAGAATGGGACGTAATGGTATGTCAGCTTTGTGAACCTTGGGTAAACCATACAAAACGCTGAAGGATGAACCAGTACTGTTCAAGGAACGGTATGTTTCTTCTGATAAAAAGGATTCATCTTTGAGTTGTTTAAGGTTACGGTTGATTTTTTCCTCTACTTTATAAATCAAACTAAATTCTGGAGACCCAATTTCACAAAATTTACTGCTGTCTGAAAGAATGTTAAGCATTTTGTCGGTATAATCCTGTTTATTGAGAAGCACCACACCTTTACCCTTGTCAGGGCGACATAAGATGATATCACTTTAGAATATTAAAATCTTCTTTCTTGAAAAATGGAAACCATGTAGGTGACTTTAAAGAGGAAGGATATTCGTAGGATGGATCGTTTCTGGCTAAAAAATAAGATTATGAAATGTAAAATTTCACTCTCTTTAAAAAGAATTGTATCTAATTGGATATTCATATCAGTAATAGCTTTTACAACAGAAACTTACAGCCTTTAGTTTCTTAGAACCTAAGCTAGTTACAACCTGGAAAGAATATTGATGTTGATAACTATAAGAAACAGAAAAATAGCAAGACGGTATGGAAAAATACCGTAATTTCATAATTAGAATAAAAGGTAGTTGCTTTTTAAAACATCACTTCTCATAGAGGATATCCTAACAACATTTAACAAAAAGAAATGGACATGGAAAGATTATACTTTTTAATGAGAATGGTAGATAATGAATAAATAAGAAAAATAACAGGATGGGACTCAATAGATAGCAAACGTTAAGGAAGAGAAGACGTTGGATGGCCAAGCATAGAAAGATCATGTCATAAACAGACGCGTGTAAAAGGAAATGTCTGTAGACTTTGTCTTGCATGGGACAAGCAACAGCTGATATTATACACACACACACACACACACACACACACTCACACACACACGCACACACACACACACACACACACACATATATATATATATATATATATATATATATATATATATATATATATATATATATATATATATATATATATATATATATATACATTATGCAAAATTTCTCCTTTTGGAGAGGGCGGCACCAAAGTGTCTAAACCCTCTGGTTATAAGGAAGCTTATAGTGACATTGGCAAGCAAGGCCATACCTATATTATTGTATAATTTTCACTTCGTTTTAAAGCCATTAAAAATCTATGACCACTGATATTGTAAAAAGTAACTTCCTTTTATATTAATCATGAAATTACGATTTTATTTTATACATTTTACAATGCTCAACGGCTCTCTTACTAATAAATAGGTTCTGTATTTGCAGCTTCATTTTTGTTTCCTAATATGTAGTAAATTCTGAATCTTTTAATTACTATTGTTAAATAAGGGCTATTATAGAAAACCTGTAAAAATAAAAACAAAGAAAGAAATAGACGTTTGTAAAAGATAATCTGTTTTTTGCCGGGTGAAAATGAGATGACAAATGGAGTAAAATGCAATTTGCTCGATCATGGAAGATCTGGTTATGGTGATATGAATAACAAACGTGGTAAAGTATTGATGCTATAGATGATATCGATAATACAGGCCCAAATATAATCAGGAGTTAAAGGGAAACTTGAATAATCACAGACTAATCTATGAAAAATGCATTCTATCGGCACCAACAGCTCAGATAAAATCCGAAGTAATTCTTAATATATTGCTTTATGTTTAACTTGGTACAATAACAAGCAGTGGAGAATGTGAGGCTCTGTAAATGGCAAAAGATACTAAAGAAGCAGATTTGGTATCGGAAGCCACATTAATATCCATCTAGACTTCGCCCGGAAATGGATGCCGGGAAAGAAGGCCATTTTCAGTTCCATTTCTTTTAGGAGCAGAAAAGAAAAATCTTTTTTAAAACGTTTGGTCGTGAAGCTAACATTAGTTTTTCGCTCTCTCAGCAGCTTTTCTTCTTTTATTTTTTCATTTTTTCTACCATAAACCGAGGGGTTTTAGTACCTTCGTTTTTGCTTCAAGTTGGAGGAAAATAAAGAGTAATTAAGGACAGGGAGCGTAACCTTCTTCAGTCCGTATTCAAAACTTCCTTGTACTTAAAGCAATTTGTTTTTCGATGTCATGATTAAAGGACGCATAGTTTCTATTATGACAAGAATATTTGCGATATCTGGATTTGGGCTTGTTACGCTTAAAGTGTTTTTCCGAGTTGAACATAAGGGATATCCTTAACTATTTACACCACAGTGCGTTCAAGAATGTTCTGCAAACTGTTATAAGTTTCGATACAACACTATAAACGCAGCGATTGCTAATCGTGGCTTGAACAGCTGTAAGTCTCTCCATCCAGGACCAGAAAAAACGATGGAAAAATCTGACATATATCACAAGGAACTACACCACGAGCATGATGTCCATGGGGAAATTAACGATTAATTGTATCGTGTGCGAGTTATGGAATGGAAGTCGAGATGAAATGTCGCCAGAACAAAGGAAGAGAGAGAAGAGAGAGAGAGAGAGAGAGAGAGAGAGAGAGAGAGAGAGAGAGAGAGAGAGAGAGAGAGAGAGAGAGAGAGAGAGAGATCAAATTCTTACAGACATTTGTTGGCGGGAAAAATGGACCTCTGTGGAAAATACACCCTGGCTGGAACCTGACCGCAGAATTACGTGCCTAGAGTATCCTGATCATAGCAAGTCTTCTCTTAAATGCAAAATGATCGCAAATGACATTGTTTATATGGGACT
>NC_090733.1:11350414-11355414 GCF_036898095.1 Palaemon carinicauda | reverse complement strand
GAGAAGGCCATTAATGACATCATCAATAACAACGTTTCACCCACTGATGAGACCACGAAAGTGAAACTCATCATCTATTACCAGACTGAAAAAACCCGCAACTTGATCATGAGGAACAATCCAGCGCCCCCTGATAACGACCCTCTGAAGAAGACAAATGTAGTCTACTCTTACCAATGCCCAGTCCGAGGATGCCCCGGCAAATACATAGGTATGACTACCATGAAAATTTCAAAGAGGATCTCGTGCCATATTCAGCAAGGTGCTATCAAAAATCATGCTTTACAGCGACATAACTCCCAAATTAGCCTATCCGGGCAGACATCGTCGCCAATACCAAAATTATCGGCAGCGCCACGCTTACGAATTTTGGAAGCTTTGTTAATCCAGAACGAGAAACCAGCGTTGAATACGACTCAAGAAATGTTCCTCCTACCATCCTGTCGACGTACCAACGCTAGGAACCAAGAACAAGACCCCCAGAATGATGACAACCTCAATCCTGAGACCGCTACAAATGGAGAAATCATCTGGCCGAATGCTGATTTTAGCAGCGAACATGGCCCAGAATTTCAGCCCGCTGAGCGTAGGAATGGACTGACTGACTTTGAGACCGTCTCGGCGCGCGACTCAGCCAATCGGGGAGCTCGGATACCTCTCTCAGCCCAGTCCACTGAGCGAGAGAGGAGCCTGCCTGACTTTTTGGGTGGCTCGGCGTCCTGACCAATCAGGAGCCAGGATCCCTTCCTACCTCTCAGCCTGGGAGGCCGAACCGAGCTCGTCGTATATCTGCCACCCTAACTTACAACCTCCGCTCAACCAATCAAAATTCGAGGCCCCTCTCTACGAACCAGAGCCGGGATATATAAGGACCCAGATCTAGCCAGAGCCTCACTTCTCGCCTGAAGACAGAGCAAGCTGTTCCGAAACGCTTTGCAACCCACTCCTGACTTTACCTATTGTAATTTTCGAGTATTACTTGTACTTGTATCAATTACATCCAGCCTTAACCTGATTTGTATCCCTCACCCTGATGAGCTTCGCCAACTTTCTAGCTGAAAAAAGTATTATTATTATTATTATTATTATTATTATTATTATTATTATTATTATTATTATTATTATTATTATTATTATTATTATTATTATTAATTGCTAAGCTACAACCCTAGCTGGAAAAGCAGGAGGCTATAAGCCCAGGGGCACCAATAAGAAAAATAGCCCAGTAAGGAGAGGAAACAAGGGAAAATAAAATATTATAAGAACAGTAACAACATTAAAGTAAGTATTTCCTAAATATACTATAAATACCTAGTGAAAAGTAGCTACTAAACTATTAAAGTGCAGTCGTTATCTCCTTGAGTTTAAAATTAACCGTTTGGTTAGCTTAGTGTTGTCAGGTGTATGAGGAAAGAGGTGAACGTGTAAAGGATAGGCCAGACTATTTGGTGTATGTGTAGGCAAAGGAAAAATGAGCTGTTCACGTAACTAGAGAAGGATCCAATATAGTACTATCTGGTCAGTCAAAGGACTGATAAGCAATCTTTGCAAGACCCGTGGCATTTTGCTAATAAGGACAGCGTCATTACCATACTCTAGGGATGCTAATATCCTATTACCAATCCAGTCCAATCCTTTTCCGCCATCCCCAACAGTTCTATGCATTACAAAATCCATGAGGAGGATAAACAACATAGGTTACCACACATTCCTTTGGAGTGCTCCACTGTTCAGTGGAAATTCATTTGATAGGATTCCATTAACATTAACTTGCTATGCTCATGAACAGACATAATCTAATTTACAGATTTAAGAGGAATTCCATAATAATGAAGGAATCTCCACAAACTTGGCTGGTGCACACTATCAAAGTAATTTTCATAATCCACAAAAGTCATCAAATGTAATTTTTTTTTACTCTACATATTGCTGTACAAAGTGTCTTAGAATTATAATTTGGTCAGTACAAAGTTTACCTTTTCAAAATCCTGAGTGTTCGTCTCTAAGCTTTTGATCAATCTTTCTTTAGAATGACTATACTATATATTTTATGACAACGGACGAAAGTGTGGTGCCTCTGTAATTATTGCAGTCAGTCAGATCTCCTTTTTTGCCCTTTTCTCCAACATCCTCAGCTAGAATTCATTAGGTTTTGCCACTTAGTGCCACATTCTGCAAAATAATCTTGTAAGTATACTGGGAGTCATTTAATTTTTGCTAAAAATCATCCCAGCAGTTATTCCATCGTATCCAGGGGCATTCCATTTCTTGAGTTTTTCAATAATAGCTTCGATTTCAAACACGCAGAATTCATTCAAGGGTACATCAAGGTGTTCCTCAGCTTCCAGTATATCAATTAAATTATTCCCTTCATATCTCCTATTCATGACCTCATTAAAGTGTTCCATTCAACATAGCCTTTCTTAATCTTCTGTTGTTATAACAGATCCATCTCTCTTTTTGATGGGTATATGCTTTTCATTTTTGCCTCAGTAGGAATTTCAATAATAATTCTATGAGTAGTTCTTACACGATATCCATCCCCTGAATTCAATGCATTTTCAGCATCATCCGCTTTCCCGTCTAAATATTATCTCTAGTCATTCATGGCTTTTCTTTTGACCTCACGATCAATACTGAAGTACTTAGTTGGCTTTACCTTGTAAATTTTCATTACTTCCTCGGAAACTCTCAACTTTCAAATCCTGTCTTTATCTCCATTTTTATGGTATCACAAGTATCCTTTGATATATATGGTTTCTTCCTCCTTGTAACTGCATGTCCCAAAACTTCAAAACCAATTGACTGATACATATTCTTAATTTCGCACTATTCATTAATCGTCTGCTCTTAGTTTCTTAAAGTCTCTAAGACTGTAAATCGATATCTATATTCAAAAGCAAATATTTGTCTGTGCTCATCTTTTAGAAGCTTAGTTGTGTCAAACCTAGGTATTCTATCTATATTTCTATTGGGCACTTTCATTTTTAATTTCATTGCGGCAACGAAGAGCTGGTAATCACTACCAGAATCTGCACCTCTATAGCGTCTTACATTTCTCAAAGTCCTCATTCTTTCTTTATTAATGGCTAAGTGATCTATTTGATTTTTGTAATTGCCAAATTGTGAAGCCCTTGTATATTTGTGGATGAACTCGTGCTGGAAAAGAGTACCTCCAATAACATGATTGTTTGTAGAAGAAAAACTTATAAAATGTACTCAATTTTCATTTGTAACTTCGCCAAGACCAGCAACACCTGTCACATTATCTATACCTTAATCATTTGTTCCAAATTCAGTGTTGAAGTCACCAATTACAATTTTCATATCTCTCTTTGGGATCTCATCTAATGCACTGCAGTTCTTCATAGTATTCATCTTTCCTTACTGCAGGGAAATCATTCATTGGTACATAGCAAACTATAATACTTTTATTGCAATGCTTTGATTTAAACTTTGCAAGTAACAATCTATTATTTACAGCTCTCCTTTCCGTTAGTGTCGTTTCTGCTCTTGGTGTAATCATCATCTCTACCCTTTCTCTTCAAACGCCATCTGTTATTCCTGATATATATATATATATATATATATATATATATATATATATATATATATATATATATATATATATATATATATATATATATATATATATATATATATATATATATATATATATATATATATATATATATATATATATATATATCTCCTTGGCCTAAGATGTCTTTCCTAATCCCCTAACTACGTGTTTCACTTAGGGCAAAGATATCCGAACTATATTTCATACATTTATAATGTCCCAATCTGATTCATGGTTCTAACATTCCAATTACCAGTTTTCAATCTTTCTTTAGTAGTCATAAATCGGGAGATTCTTAGCACCCAGCTATGCCCGGGACTGTGGGCTATTCAGTCATTTTCTTTTTTCAAAGACTGACTAAATTCGTAGAGGATTCATTGGCTAAACTCCTCAAAGAATAGCCAGTTCCTTGTGATGTGCAGTACCTATCTAACTAAGGCAAATGATCCCTACAGGTCCATAGGGATTACAGTATGATCATCCATCAGGTATCGAGGGTAGAGGCCAAAGAGACAGCTTGTCTATCACCTTAAACCCAATTCGTCGCCCTGCTGCCAGTGACTTCATCGAGATTTAGAGAGGTATTTCCTCCACCAGGCTGCTCATTTGCTTATACTCATGTAACCATTGGTAAACATGATATACTGCCTAGCAGCTATATAAAATAGGGGTTTGTTAATATATTTTTTCTGCTTTAGATTATGTATCAAACTAAATTTTACACAATAGAACAAAGATTATGGATTGAAAACCCCAAAACAACTAAAAGTTTAAAAAACCGGCCGGGCGAGGAACTGGGTAGATACCCTGGTATATACCCATACCAACCCTGATATATATATCTCATCTCTCATTTCCTCTTACGCTCATTGATACAAGGGGCCTTGGTTAGATTTAGCCAGTCGTCTCTATCTTGATCTTTTAATTCAATACTTTTCCATTTCCCCATCGCTTGCTTCATGCTTCATAGCCCTCAGCCATGTAGGCTTGGGTATTCGAACTCTTCTCGTACCTGGTAGAGCCCAGTAAAATGTTCGGTGAACTAATCTCTCTTGAGGAATGCGAAGAGCATGTCCAAACTATCTCAATCTACCACTCACCATGATCTCCTCCACATATGGCAGTTGAGTATTCTCTCTTATAGATTCATTTCTAGTCCTGTCCTGCAATTTAACTCCCAATATTTTTCTGAGAGCTTTGTTCTCAAATCTACTAAATCTGTTAGTGATTGTTTTATTGTCCTACTTCGACTCTTGTACTTACAGTAACACCAAATTCACTTGAATGATATACAACCTGATTTTTATATGTAATTTCAGGCAATTTGATTTACTTTACCTAGCCATTGTCTAATTTTCTTTTCTTTTTTTCAATCTTTTATTAAAATCTAGTTCTAAAGACCCTGTATTGGAGTTTA
>NC_090733.1:11342414-11344914 GCF_036898095.1 Palaemon carinicauda | reverse complement strand
ATTAAATAAGCCATATATTATATTAATATTCTCTTAATTATATCTTGTCTTTGTGTATATATATATATTAATGTATATATATGGCTTATTAATATATATGTATATCTATAAATATATATATATATATATATATATATAATGTATATATATATATATATATATATATATATATATATATATATATATATGTATATATATATATACAAATATATATAAATATATATACGTTTAATATATATGTATATATATATATATATGTAATATATATATATATATATATATAATATCATACACACACACAAACACACACACATATATATATATATATATATACATATACATATATATATATATATATATATATGTGTACCGAGTATATACATATAAATTTATTTATTTATGCATATATATAAATAAGTATATATATGTATATATATATATATATATATATGTATATATATGTATATACAGAGAGAGAGAGAGAGAGAGAGAGAGAGAGAGAGAAATTTCAGTCGGAACAAAATGTATTGCTAAACTAATTGAAAAATAAATCATTTATGTCAACATGTTTTTCGCAAGAATGGTAGTTCAAGTAACACAACAAATATGCAGCCTTGCCTAATTAAAAGCTCATATCAATCATCATCTCCTCCCCCGCATATTGGTGCAAAGGGCATCGATTAAATTTCGTAAATCGTCTCTATCCTGAGCTTATAATTCAATACCTTTCCATTCATCATCTCCTACTTCAAGCTTCATAGTCCTCAGCCAAATAGGCCTGGGACTTCCAACTCTTCAAGTGCCTTGTGGAACCCAGTTAAGCATTTGGTGAGCTAATCTGTCTTGGTTAGTGTGGAAAGCATGCCCAAACCATCTTCATCTACACCTCACCATGATCTCATCCATATAGGACACTAGAGTAATCTCTCCTACAGTTTCATTTCTAATCATGCCCTGTCATTTGATTCCCAATATCCTTCTATGGGCTTTGTTCTCAAATCTACTAAATCTGTCAGAGCTTGTTTTATTGTTTTACCATGACTCATGGCTAATTTTACTTAACCTAGGGCATTGTCTGCTTTCCTTTTTTATGTCTTTCAATAAACTCTAATTCTAAAGACCTTGTATTGGAGATCATAGTTGATAAATACTTAAATGATTCTACCTTATCAATCCTTTCTCCTTTCAGTGATATTTCATCTTCCATTGCAAATGTTGTGGTGTTCTGTTAATAAGGAAAGCATCATCAACATACTCTAGGTCTGCTAATTTCCTATTACCAATCCAGTCCAGTCCTTCTACACCATCTTCGCCTATTTTACTCATTACAAAATCATGAGGAGGATGATAACACATTCGCTTGGAATACTCTGCCGTTCACAGGAAATTCATTTGATAGGATTACACTAATATAAACTTTGCATGTGCTATGCTCATGAACAGACTTAATGAAATTTACATATATATGAGGAATACCATAAGAACGCAGGTCTCTCAACAAATTGGCCGGTGCACACTATCAAAGGCTTTTCATTGTCCACAAATGCCATCAAAAGTGGATTCCTATATTCTGCATATCGCTGTACAACTTTTTTGGTCAGAACAACTTCTACCTTTTCTAAATCCTGCTTATGCATCTCTCAGATTTTCTTCACGGCTTCTCGGGGAAAAAAATTGTGTCACCGTTAATGTCACTCTCTTTCAGCAATCTTCAAACCAAATGTTAAACTATTAAATTGATTCCTGAAATAACTTCCTTGTAGAATGCCATCTTTGGTGGCCACTTTTTACTGATTATTTATGCTCCTTATAGTACCTAAGATATTCCATGGTTCTCCACAAGCTTGATCAACTAAAGGGATGAGAATAGCTATGTTGTCTCCTATCTCACCTGCTACTAACTTCATTTGCTTTCTCTTCACTATAAGCTCTGCATGTTGTTTCTGAGTTTCACTGGCAGCTATACATTGGAAGTTGATACTGTTCTGCAGTTGATCAAGGTCAGCTTAATGTAAGGATGCAGGTTCATGCTCGTGTCCAGGCTCACTGACAGCCATACGTTGAGAAATGATGCTGTTCGGCAGTTGAGCAAGTTCTGGTTGATGCAGATATACAGATTCATGCTCTTGCACAGGCCCATTTATCTTGGCGGCGATTGGTTCTGCATATAAAATTTCTGTTTCAGGCATATTGATATACGTTTCCGGTTCCTGAAGTAAGGTTGTGAGGTCTTGTTCAGACTGCAGGCAACTAATGATTTCTGTTGATTACTACACAGAAAGCAGAATGCTTGGAAAACTGGAATTTTATGCCTTTGCTCAGTCTGTTGAGTTATTGTCAGTCATCCACGCTACAAGCATGTCTTTGTTACCATTTGCTCGTTCCACAGAGCCGTGACTCTATGGGTGTCTTGGCTAACCAAGAACGATGGATAATTCGGGCCACAAAGAACGTAATTCAGTAATAATTGGAGCAGTATACTCAGAAATGTCGTCAGATT
>NC_090733.1:11314914-11334914 GCF_036898095.1 Palaemon carinicauda | reverse complement strand
GGCTGGTGCATTGATGGTGATGCCATCTTAAGGAGAATTAACAAAGTAGTTCTTAGAAAGTGTTACTTCAGGTTTAATTGGTCAACCATTAAGCAACAATGATACTTTGCTCTGTAAAGAAATGTTTGCTCTTCACTTTGATGAGCGAAATTTTTTTTTTTATGATTTTTTCATATATAAAAAATAAATATCCTTTAAAGGTTCAAATATCGCTTATGACCGAAATAGATAAGGAATGGGAAAATGTCCTAAAGAAAACAAATATTTAATTACGTTCAACGCTCTCTCTCTCTCTCTCTCTCTCTCTCTCTCTCTCTCTCTCTCTCTCTCTCTCTCTCCGATTATATTATCTTTCCTCTCTAAATTTCTTCTGCTTTCAACTCCTCACGAACACATTCACTCGTGCACAAGCACACCCATTCAACTATTGCCAATTCCTATCCCCCTACTCGAGGGACGGGGAGTTATACAGTCATCTGATAATGCCATTGAACTTGACCGGAATGATATATATATATATATATATATATATATATATATATATATATATATATATATATATATATATATATATATATATATATATATATATATATATATATATATATATATATATATATATATATATATATGCGTGTGTGTCTTCCTATATTCATATTTATTAATTCATACATAAGTACATCTATATATTATAAAAAATCCATTAAATGACAGCTCCATATTATACTCAGAGAAAGATCATATATTGAACATACCCTAAAGTTCATTCATATTATTCAATCCACTTCTAAATCAATTTTAAAATGAATAAAGAGAATGCATGGCACAAACGGATAATCCTCTTATTTGAATATATCTGTACTGTGTGTTTTGGTGTTTCAATACATTGCCGCAAAATATTCTACAAAAGAATAAAAATGGAATTCGTCCAAATAAATGGGCTTATTGGATCACCTTAAATATGTTTATAGACTTGCAATCTTTATAGTGTATCTGTATGCATTGTTTCATTGGGTGTGTAAGGCTTGTATGGTCTTCTTACGTTAACGAAGACCGTACTCAATTCCTTTTAATTTTTGAGCGTACTCATTGGCGCCCACGTTCGGCCCTATAGGCCGAATTTCATAAAACAAATTCAATCCTATGCATTATCCTGAAAATTTTTAATTGTCGTTTTTGTCCCTGCTCCACATGGGCTTGGACTGAGTCTTTTTTTTTCTTTTTGTAAATCTGTGTATGTAAATATTTTTTTTTGTCCAGTAAACATTATTATTATTATTATTATTATTATTATTATTATTATTATTATTATTATTATTATTATTTTCATTATATATATATATATATATATATATATATATATATATATATATATATATATATATATATATATATATGTTATCGCTTCCTAAAAGAGTTTCTATATTGTCATGACTAGCAAGGGTGTACTAGTCGGGCCAGTCATACTAGGTTGGTTTGCAGGGGGTGATCAGACTAAAGTCTCCCACCAACACCAATCCACAATGACCAGTGCCATTATTGGATGGGGAGTGTGGCACCTGGGCACGTGCCCATCCCCCGTGAAAAATAATGGTAAAATAATATCTTGAATATAGATGATAACGACATGAATGAGATATAGTATATACCAATAGGAAAAATGAGAAAAAAATCTAAATTTACTGTTGTAAAATTTCGAGAGAAAAGTAATGATAATAGTAATGGATTCCGTTTTCCTGATACAACAAAATATAGTTGTCCATTAATTAATTTCTATTTAAATACTGAATGATATAATGTAGGCCATAATATACCTACCATGATACAAAAGAAATACTTCATGTAAAGCTAGCATTTTCCAGTAGTTACCTGAAGCCCGGGAGGATACTCAATTACTTGAAAATTGAATATATAAAAGTTTTAGAATCTATGTTTGTTATTATTGCAGCACGATGTTGTATTAATATCATGTAGTACATGACATGGTCAGTTTCACTTTGAAGCTTTTAGTATGCCTAAGGCCAAAGGTTTCCTAGACTGTTTGCCAAATAAATCATGTATCGTATTGCAGTGTATAATGCAGTTGCAGTGTATAATGCAGTTGCTATTGCCGTGCCACTCCTTTTTTCAGTGATGCAAAACTTTAATTTCTTTTTAATGGAATATCAATATTATTCTCCTCAACGTCCACCATCATTTACTATATCAACTCGGATTCTGAAGGTTTTGAACAAATTGGAAACCCTGATATCCCAAATCCCACCACATCAGTCATCTCGATAAAAAGAGGCTTAGAAGGCAAGTCTATCACAAAAATACTGATCTTGTATAAAATTCTCCAACAAGGGAACATTGGGGCTGCCATTGCATTTGAGTTCTTGTCCAGTCCAGGCCTAGCAATACAAACGCCGGGTAATTATAGGACGTGATATTAGTCGCATAAGTCAATTGTGAATGTATTAGCGCCTTAATATGGATTGCGTTTGCATTATCACGAAGCGTTGACTATCTCCGGCAGGTGCACAAGATCAGCCATCTCCCATCTATGAATTCACCCAAGAAAAAGCAGACAACAACAATCGTGGCCTATTTCTAAGGAAAAATTCCGTAAGTAGGAAAATAGAAGTAAAACTATATGCCATAACCAGATTGGTAGAGATTGCAGACTTATGACAAGGTACTTAAAGTTCTCGACCAATTATACACACTCTTATAAGAATATATGCAGTAGAGCGTTCAGCCTAATGCTGGTATGTTGTACATGTCACAAACGCTATTGAAATGCGTATATTATTGTTTGTCTGCCTCGTCGAGAAAATTATATTTCGAGAATATTTGTTTATCTGAACAGTTATATCAAATATAACTAATTGAAATGAGAAATTTTATGCTTTTTTAAATTATCGTATGGTTTTCACAAAGGATGAGATTTTTTTACAAATTAGCGATTTCATGAGTTGTCATATTTGTTGTCTTATCACTTTTCAGAGAAAAGACGAAAGATTTATTACTAACACCCTGAAATAATTATTTATATTGTTTCTTTTTAGAATTAGAATTTATTGCATGCATTATTATTTTGAATAGTAGAGTGATATAGATAATTTTTCATCTAAAATATATGACAGAAATCCATTATTTCCGCCGCCCCTAGGAAACAGACGTTGAAACAGACTGGTGTTGTAGGGAAAGTCAGCATAGGAGAGCCTGCTAGTGTTGATAGCCCAAATGTTTCTTTTAGTTCATGTCTTACTACTACTACTAGTAACTAATATAAAGAAAATGGGCTTCTTACTAATAGTGCTTCTAGACTGGAATCAGCTCTAGTCTCCTAGAGTGAAATTGGACAACAAGATGAAATACCATTTTTAAAATATGACATTGGTTTATGAGTAGAAAAAAAAAAGGATAAAGAGATGGAGGTTAGTCTAATAGATATTTTGAGGTCTGCTCGTTATTATCCATTGTGGCTATGTTAATTTTTGTCAAAATTTAGTTATGGCCACCAAAATTATTCTTTCCCATGGGCTATATTTACCAAAAGTATTTTGTCCAAATCTTTATTAGAAATGGCCGATTAACAAGGCCATTAACTGTTTCAGTTCATTACTGTATAGATCATTCCCAGGCAGAACTGGGCATGTCCATTTAACCAGTTCTGGTTGGGAAATGGGTTGCTATTGCTTTCAGCCATAGCTGGCTATGTCCCATTTAGCAGTTTTATTTGACCGTAGTCATTTTTTAATTATTTCTCAAATATATATATATATATATATATATATATATATATATATATATATATTATATATATATATATATATATATATATATGAGGTTTTGACTAACAAATTACGTCAATTCCCGTGCTCCAATGCTCACTTACTTTATATTAATTAATCTGATACACAAGAAAAATCTCAGAACTCTGAGAATAATACACAACTCCCAGACGATAACTATATGAACACCGAATATCTAACGGTCTCTTTACGTTACACTCTAAACAAAAACAGGGTTATTATTTTAATTTTAACGGGAACTAATCTAAAACCAACCTCTTACTTCGGTTCTAATTCAGGGGATAAGAACAAGTTACTGAGTTAATTATTGGTGATCTACATGATGGACACTTTACATAAATATATATATTATATAAAAATAGCATTTCAACAGTAATACCAAATGTAAACCACTTAAAATTCAAATATGAAGTAGACCTTAGACTAAGACAAAATTACACTTCAAAAAATTATTAATTAATTTATGAAAATATTTAATTTCGACAATTAATGAAAAATAAATTGATACTTTAACACTATAGAAAATAAATTCACTTCACTTTTTAATCAAATCTCACACTACCAGTCACAAAAAAAAATTTACGATTGAGAGGAAATATATAGTGGCTGGTGAGAGGACTGTCAGACGTTGGCTCTTTTAGAGGGTTAGGCTTGATATTAGGTTTCTTTGCATTATTAGGCCCTTATATATCATCCTAATTCATTTTAGGAACTTCCAGCTCATCATTCTTGTATCGAGGTTGCATGATCTGGAAGGCATTTCACGACGTCAGGTTGCCAACTCCGTCGTCCAATGAGGCAACACTCTCGGCTAACTATGCCCACCTCCTTTCATGACATTGAATGAAAAATAATAAATTTTGGTCTAGAACCTTCATACAACTTCCAACTACGTGGAAACATGATGCAATCACTAGCGTTTGTTATACAGCATACCTTTTATCAAGGTTACATATGACTTCTTGACCAAACTACATGAAATGAAAATTAAATTCTTTGAAATGACATAAATATACATATACAGAACTGAATGAAAGTACAATTAAATGAATGAAGACCGTCTTATGAAATTTACATACATACTGAATCCTACATGAGTGGAACCCACTTTACGAGCTGGCTGTACATCTATTAAATACAAAAATGAAATACGTGAATAAAATAATCTATTATCTTTATATATATATATATATATATATATATATATATATATATATATATATATATATATACATACATTTATATGTATATATATATATATATATATATATATATATATATATATATATATACATATATATATATATATATATATATATATATATATATATATATATATATATATATATATATATATATATATATGATATGCATATATATATATATATATATTATATATATATATATATATATATATATTATATACAAATACACAAAAATATATCAGATTGCGGAAAGCAGGTCTTCTTAATGCTATTTAACTTCTATAATATATTTACTTATCTGGTTTTAATTGAATATTCTTTTAATCTTTATTTATAATAAACGATATCAGCGTCAATGACCTTCGATGTCAGTGATGCCAGAGAACTTCAAATCATTCATTCATTGCGGGGTTTAGTTTCCTGTTAGAGATCAGACCAAAATTTCGTACCATCACCTATAGACAGGTCGGAGCCAGGCAAAAACTGCCCTTTTTTGGGGTCAAGGTTTTCTCAACTGATTCTGGTACTTTGAACCATGCTAATTCAAATAAGCTTTTGGGCCATCTGAAATTTTGCCTGAAATCCAAGATGGCGGCCAAAATCCAAAATGGCCTCTAAAAATCACAAAATATTTTTTCACGGCGTTGGGTTTAGCTATCAAGATGTTATTTTCTCCCAAAATAGCTATTTTTAGGCAGAGGAATATGACCCTCTGGTTTAAATTCCGAAAAAATGGATTTATCCTAGCGAAATCCAAGATGGCCGCCGGAGTCGGCCCACCAACTTACGGATTGCGATAACTACAGTTCTAGATGGGCTAAAACAATAATATTGGTCTCTACCACTAGGTTTTCAGGGGCAAGGAATCCGAATTTGTCATCATTTTGAACCACAACCTACTCCATCATAGTTATAATGCATGTTGATGGATGCAAAGCGACACCGGTGACACCTACAAGACTACCAATGTTACCAAATGTGAATGAAACTGCATTCACTCTTGATTCTACAAATATTAAAAACAAATTTGTAAAGAACAGGTGTATTACTAACATAATCATACAATGATTGTATCTGATATAGTCTTGAAAATGGGTACAAATGTCTGTGATGTCAAATATCAGTGAGCTTTTACATTAGTGCCCTAACTGAGCACTTGCGAAAGCTCTCTATTTTGTCTCTTTCCAGGTCCTATTTTTCCTCAATATGAAATGTCAAGATCACTACATCTGTCAGAGCTCAGACTTTCACAACTGTCAGTCACTGAGGTATCATCATCCGAATCTGTATCGTCTTCAGAACTATCCTCATACCCATCATCGTAGTCAACGGCAGTCATCAGCGGTCTCACATGAAGTTGATTTTCCACTGTAGGAGTCGGCTCTGAAATTTGAAAGAAATTATTATAAAGGTTTGAAGTTTTATAATGATTCCAGAAAGAAAAGACTTTGGTTTGCCAGCATATTATAGAAAATGGTGTACCTTGCCTCTGTCGCTTCCTGGTTTCAGTCACTGAGGTATCATCATCCGAATCTGTATCGTCTTCAGAACTATCCTCATACCCATCATTGTAGTCAACGGCAGTCATCAGCGGTGTCACATGAAGTTGATTTTCCACTGTAGGAGTCAGCTCTGAAATTTGAAAGAAATTATTATAAAGATTTGGAGTTTTATAATGATTCCAGAAAGAAAATACTTTGGTTTGCCAGCATATTATAGAAAATGGTGTACCTTGCCTCTGTCGCTTCCTAGTAGAAATTCCAGCAACGGGATCTCTTGTTCTCTTCTGCCTTGACCGAGCACGACCATCTTTATCATACATATCAATGGCTTCTGTACCTTAATTAAAAGACATGGACTCTTTGAATTACAGTAGTTACATGTGTGCTTTGACTGTTGAGAACTATTTTGACTATTGGGAACTCAAATCCATGAGCTGTCATTAAACGATTGGTAGGAACATCAAGTAGTTACCAAATATTGCTATTAGATGCATAAGAATGAGGATCATTTTAAGGGCTACATACCTCTGTTTAGGTCTTGATTAGACCTTTCCTTGGTCAGACTTGGTGGCAGTCTTGAACAAAGATACCATACTGGACGAATTCCCTCGCTTGTACGCTGCCATCCTCTGTCAGCGATGGAGGGATAATCAATATTTGGTTGAATACACTGGTACCATATCAATGCCTGTAGGTCACTCCTTTTAATGTGTTCATCTGCACTGCTTCCATCAGGCAAGATTCCCACACTTGATTTCACCTGCTTCTTGTTGAACATTCTGATTCTTGTTTCAACAAACGTCTCCTTGTCGGTTCCTGAATACATACATGTCTGCATGAATGATCTGGGACCTTCCATCTTTTGAACGGAATGGACGGATGTTCCTAATTCTGCTAAGAGATGTACCTTTCCCTTTTGACGCATCTTCTTGAGTGGTTTTATCTTTCCTACCCCGTACGGGAAGGACGTTGTGTCGCAACCAGTTATACTGTGATACGCGGGTAGGACCTTACAGACATCATCTCCGAAGTGTTCAACAACTTTCCTGACACTGACATACCTGTCATCTACCTTCATCATCCAGTTGTCTTCAGGTTTGCAGACTGAATATGCATAGCAAAGCAGAACCAAGATATCTGTGTCTATGGCTCGGATAACGACAGGATCTTTGGCGATGGAGGCATGGTAGACAATCCTGGTATCTGCTTCATGGTGGTTACAGTTTGGTAGAATTTCTGTACCAGATGCAGTGATCCTAAAGTTTTCTGATTCGTGGGTAACAACCAATGGTATCTCCAGCTTTGATGACTTGAAGTAACTGGCCAAGAACTTGATTAGCTCACTTTTGTTCTCACCATTAGTCAGGAATGAGTTCCAATCCTTGCCTGTTGGCCTGCTCTGGTCGGCATTTGTGATATGTACCCTGCGGCCTGGTGTCAGTTCTTTGGTAGTAGCTGTACCATACGAATCAAAGATAATTCCAACCTCCAGTGGCTTTGAAGAACTTGGTGGTAAGCAGAACTTCAACAATTCTTCACCGTATTTTCTCCATGTCTGCTGGGGAGGGAGTGTTCTAACTGCTGCCATTCCATCAACAAGCCAAATGCTCTGATGTGGAGGAGTATATTCTATAGATGAAGATTCCTCCATAAGGTAATTCCTGAGAAATGACTTCGAAGTTTGCCGCAAATCTCTGTCTGGGGTCGCCAGCGCCAGTGGGAGGCTCGTCAACGGATGAGAATGGGCTTCTTCTGGAGATGCTGCCTTTCCAACCAATAAGCCAAATCCCTGTCTATCTTCTTTCAAGATATTCACGGCTTTTGGCGGCTTCTGTACTTTCTCTAGTCCTGATTTTATCTTCAGTTTGACTATGCTATCAAAGAAGTTAACCCTCTCATCTCCTGTAGCCTTCAACCGGAAGTCAGCAAACTCTCTAAATTGCTTCTCACCAGCATCACCTGACATAAGCAGTCCATTCACAATATCATGATCTATTTCCACACTAGTTTTTAGATGACGAGCTGGGCCAACAAGGAATGGATTGCAGTACTTCTCTAGTTGAACGACAAGCCCAGCGATTGTGCCTTCATGCTGTTTTCTGGCTCCAATACTGGCTTCCTTGTGTCCGGAATCCGTCAGAACATCTAGTTTTTCCTTCAACTTTGATCGTACCTTTGCAATGATGTGACTAGTCTTAATGAAGACATCTGTTGCTTGTTCATTTGTAGAGTATCCACCTTGCATCGGGCCTCCTCTGACCTTCACTTCTCGGTTAATGGTTGTCTCTGTGATCAGGTCACCATGGATAGTGGAGAAGGGTTTGCCTGACAAGGAACGTCCAAATCCATCCTTTACAAGGTCATCCCATGCATCTTTGTGAGTCCTCTTCGGATTCTGTAAGTTAATGTGTTGGAAAGTCAAGTATCGGGCATAATTCACATGCCCGAATGCAAAGCATTTTGGCAGTAGGGTCCTTTCTGCCGCTAAATGCATTATGATATCCTTTTCCCTCACTGCAGCGATCAAACTCACCATTGAAGAAACATCTCTCAAATATTCCACTGTAAATTTTACTTGTGTCCCTTCATCTTGCATAAACGATGAACAGAGGTCCCTGAACTTGGATTCACCCTACAATGCATCAAGGTTTTCAGCATATGGACTACATCTCAGCTTGGCAATCAGCTCCATGGTAGACACATCTAGCTTCTCAATAACTTTCTCAGTTGTAATCCTGTACCTTAGGAGTGCCTCAAATGCCTGTTTGTGAAGCCTCACACTTCTTGCATAGTGTCGACCTTCTATGGCTTGGGCAACTGATCCATTGGCAATTGCTTTGGCATCGACCCACCAGTCACTTAACCCTAAACACCAATACTTCTTGTATGGAACTTTGAGATTCACCAGCATGGTGTGAAATCCACCCATCAGTGGTATGATTTTGTCATACCTATCTTGCTAAAGCCAAGAAATGATCAACATTTTACTGTTGATAGCTTCATCTGCATGTGCAAAAATGTAATCTACTTGCAGGTCATCAGCTATTTGCAGGATCATATCCATGTACCACTTGATTAAATTATCACTTGGAGGTAGGGGGACAACAGGGAGGTACTCCAGCTTGCACTTGCTAGTTTCAAACTTCGTGACATTCTTCATAAATGAAGTCCAAGATCCAACTGGTCCTAGCGGTTTTTTGTCAACATCAGGAAGACACTGGTCCATGCAGGTATCTCCGACAGCACTTACTAATACCCAGGCTATGTTGCGTTGAAGATAGTCATCTATCAGCTTTGAATCTTTGTAATCATCAGTGAAGTCTGGAAATGATGGAGGTGGTGTCGTATTCTTCTTAGGGATCTTGAAGGATCCATAGCCTGGTGGCTCGTTGTCTTGAATATCTTGTTCATGCTCCTTTCTTGGAACTGTAGACCCCGCTGAGGAATCACCATCATGTCTGGCTTGGAAGATTGTCCCTGTTGTGTGATGTGTAGTGTGTGCTCCGGTAAGAGTTTGCTGCTTGCTGTCTGAATTATCGAAGGTGACATGAACACTGCGGCCATTAATAAAACCGGGAGGGAGCATCTTCTTATGTTGCATAGTAACTGACTTTGCCCAATTGCTATTCAACTGGCACACATCAGAGTATGAGATTCCAACCCCGCAGCGATGAAGAAGTGTCGTGGCTTCCTTGCTGCCTGTTATCCGATGAACAGTTAGACTCAGTGCAGTTCCAATAGGCAAACGCTCAGAGGTTACCACCTTCTCCCAACTCTGGCTGATAGCTGAATTTTTTCTGCTTCTGCTTTGCTTGGAGAACAGGCATAACCATTAGCATTGACGGATCTCCGTGGGTTTATTGTCCAACTGATGGCGTTGTATAGACATTGTAGGGGTCTATAACTATCTAGAAGACTATATAACTCTTCCGCATCAAGAGGCCACTTGATTGTCTGTCTTTGAGTAATCTTTCGTCGAAGTCTTGCAAATGCTTTGGTCAAATCCATCTCTCGTAGACCATGGCCCTGAATGGTAGCCGCAGTGTACGCAACAGGATTCATTTCACTGGAGTGCACCAGTAGCCGTTTGCCTATCTTGTGGAAAGAGACTGACTCACCATACTTCTCAATTAATCTTTTTTTCAGTGTGTAGGTCTTTGAGATAGGTGGGTCAGAAAGTCCTTCGTCTTCACCCATTTTCTTGATGTCATTTATTAACTCTGACAGCAGGTATGCATCACGATTTTCAAGGATATTTCTGGTGAATAAGCGGAAGAACTGATCCATAATGCATGTTTTCAGTGTTTCCTATTTCTCAGCATCCAGTGAAAGTGACTTCGTGTCATGACCATACATATAGGTAAAGCTTCGGTAACATCGCTTATGATAGTAGAGGTCCTGCGCAAAGACGTCATATGATGTTCCACCAAGAAAAATCTTCAATCTGATAGCAGCTTCGTGGAGTTTATTGGTAGAATCCTCGATCCATTTCTCCATTACCTGCTGGAGATTGGTGAAAGCGTTATCTTCACAACACCTTCCAAGTCCACCTTCATTAAAAGCATTTTCATCAGCGACTGATGCTTCATTGCAAACAAAGCAGACCTTCTTTTGCAGTGATCCCCGCCAAACTCTGTATGGCTGAGGCGCAGGTTGGCTAGTGGATGATTCTGAACCTGATTCTTCTGCAGACCCTGATTGCTGAAGTTGGCGTGACTGACTTTCTAGACGGCCCAATCTATTTCGAAAGTTGATACGACAACTGTCATGAATTATGAACTCATGTTTCTCTAAATCTAGCCTAAGTGTCGCTAATCTGAATTCTGAATACGGGAACTGTGAGGACAAAGCTAACCTTCTGTCAATACAAGCCCACCTCTCTGCTAATCCTTTCAGTAACTCAAGTGCAGCTAGTCCAATCTTGGCCATGTCTTCATTATCATTGACCAGTTTGTTGCAGAGACTACAAAGTCCTCTACTTGGCCCTTTGCTTAGAAATGGAGTGGCTGCCATTTTGTTATCCTTTCCACGGTTTCAATGAATCTCAAATAAACTTCTGGTTAGTTTCTTAAGAATGATACAGATGGTATGCAATTTCTTCAAACTTTCATGAAGAGAAAATTCATGAGAGTGTGAAGTTATTGCTTGTGTCATAAATTAGTGTTTATGAGACATTATTATGGACATTCAGACCCTTTAACATGACAATAAACCTTAATTGATTGAAATTAAGTAGTGCAGAGTGTAAAGATATTCACAAAATCACAGTGATTGGGAAATAACCGATAATGCATATCAGCCCATGCAGCTATAATGAATTTTCACCGTGACAGAGTAGCCTAGGGTTCAAAGTGATGACAGATTTGAATTCCTTGCCCCTGAAAACCTAGGGATAGAGACCAATATTATTGTCATAGCCCATCTAGAACTGGAGTTATAGCAATCCGTAAGTTGGTGGGCCGACTCCGGCAGCCATCTTTGATTTCGCCAGGATTAATCAATTTTTTTCGGAGTTTATACTAGAGGGTCTTATTCCTCTGCCTAAAAATAGCTATTCTGGGAGAAAAAAGCATCTTGATAGCTAAACCCAACGCCGTGAAAAAATATTTTGTGATTTTTGGCGGGCCATATTGGATTTTGGCCGCCATCTTGGATTTCGGACAAAATTTCAGATGGCCCAAAAGCTTATTTGAATCAGCATGGTTCAAAGTACCAGAATCAGTTTAGAAAACCTTGACCCCAAAAAAGGGCAGTTTTTGCCTGGCTCCAACCTGTCTACTACCCGCAGCGGCCAGCGCTGTGATGAAAACATACTGACATGTATATATATATATATATACATATATATATATATACATATATATATATATATATATATATATGTATATATATATATATATATATATATAAAATCCTCATCTCCTCCTCCACCTTTTGACGCAAAGGGCATCGGTTAGATTTAACCGTTCGTCTCTCTCTTGAGGTTTTAATTCATCATTACCTACTTCACGCTTCATAGTCCTCAACCATGAAGGCCTTGGTCTTCCAACTCTTTTAGTGCCTTTTTGGAGCTAAGTTAAATGTTTAGTGAACTAATCTCCCCTGGAGAGTGCGAAAAGCCCGCCCAAACTATCTACATCTACCCCATACCTTAATCTCAGCCATACATTGCACTCAAATAACCCTGAATCTGTGTGTCAATATACTTTTGAGGTTTGCCATGAATTACAGGATGGACCTAATTATTACCATTCCTAGTAATGCCATGCCAAATCAACTTTGTCATCAGCAGTTGTGCAGTAGAACAGTGCAAGGTATGTGAAAGACAGTGAACAAAATAAAACTCCTGTCGGCACGTGGTTGAAGGTATTTGTTTTCCAAGTCTGCCAGTATTGTTGTCACAGAGGAGGGGGGCGTTTGTGTCCTACTACATTCCTGTCGGCTTCTGTGGATGTTGAATAGGTGTCCACTTCATCAGAAGTGGAGGCAATAATGAAGATCTGGAAGGAAGTGAAGTGGGTGTCCAGAAGGGCACTGACTTGGTTCTTCAGGTCCTTCATACATACATACATATACCAAAGGCACTTCCCCCAATTTTGGGGGGTAGCCGACATCAACAAATGAAACAAAACAAAAAAGGGGACCTCAACTCTCTACGTTCCTCCAGCCTAACCAGGGACTCAACCGAGTTCAGCTGGTACTGCTAGGGTGCCACAGCCCAACCTCCCACATTATCCACCACAGATAAAGCTTCATAATGCTGAATCCCCTACTGCTGCTACCTCCGCGTTCATCTAAGGAACCGGAGGAAGCAGCAGGGCCTACCGGAACTGCGTCACAATCGCTTGCCATTCATTCCTATTTCTAGCACGCTCTCTTGCCTCTCTCACATCTATCCTCCTATTATCCAGAGCTTTCTTCACACCATCCATCCACCCAAACCTTGGCCTTCCTCTTGTACTTCCCCATCAACTCTTGCATTCATCACCTTCTTTAGCAGACAGCCATTTTCCATTCTCTCAACATGACCAAACCACCTCAACACATTCATATCCACTCTAGCCGCTAACTCATTTCTTACACCCGTTCTCACCCTCACCACTTCGTTCCTAACCCTATCTACTCGAGATACACCAGCCATACTCCTTAGACACTTCATCTCAAACACATTCAATTTCTGTCTCTCCATTACTTTCATTCCCCACAACTCCGATCCATACATCACAGTTGGTACAACCACTTTCTCATATAGAACTCTCTTTACATTCATGCCCAACCCTCTATTTTTTACTACTCCCTTAACTGCCCCCAACACTTTGCAACCTTCATTCACTCTCTGACGTACATCTGCTTCCACTCCACCATTTGCTGCAACAACAGACCCCAAGTACTTAAACTGATCCACCTCCTCAAGTAACTCTCCATTCAACATGACATTCAACCTTGCACCACCTTCCCTTCTCGTCCATCTCATAACCTTACTCTTACCCACATTAACTCTCAACTTCCTTCTCTCACACACCCTTCCAAATTCTGTCACTAGTCGGTCAAGCTTCTCTTCTGTGTCTGCTATCAGTACACTATCATTCGCAAACAACAACTGATTTACCTCCCATTCATGGTCATTCTCGCCTACCAGTTTTAATCCTCGTCCAAGCACTCGAGCATTCACCTCTCTCACCACTCCATCAACATACAAGTTAAACAGCCACGGGGACATCACACATCCCTGTCTCAGCCCCACTCTCACCGGAAACCACATGCTTTACTCCCTTTGTAGAAACTTTTCACTGCTTGCAACAACCTTCCACCAACTCCATATAACCTCATCACATTCCACATTGCTTCCCTATCAACTCTATCATATGCTTTCTCCAGATCCATAAACGCAACATACACCTCCTTACCTTTTGCTAAATATTTCTCGCATATCTGCCTAACTGTAAAAATCTGATTCATACAACCCCTACCTCTTCTAAAATCACCCTGTACTTCCAAGATTGCATTCTCTGTTTTATCCTTAATCCTATTAATCATTACGCTACCATACACTTTTCCAACTACACTCACAAACTAATACCTCTTGAATTACAGCACTCATGCACATCTCCCTTACCCTTATATAGTGGTACAATACATGCACAAACCCAATCTACTGGTACCATTGACAACACAAAACACATATTAAATAATCTCACCAACCATTCAAGCATAGTCACACCCCCTTCCTTCAACATCTCAGCTTTCACACCATCCATACCAGATGCTTTTCCTACTCTCGTTTCATCTAGTACTCTCCTCACTTCCTCTATTGTAATCTCTCTCTCATTCTCATCTCCCATCACAGGCACCTCAACACCTGGAACAGCAATTATATCTGCCTCCCTATTATCCTCAACATTCAGCAAACTTTCAAAATATTCCGCACACCTTTTCCTTGCCTCCTCTCCTTTTAACAACCATCCATTTCCATCTTTCACTGTCTCTTCAATTCTTGCGCCAGCCTTCCTTATTCTCTTCACTTCTTTCCAAAACTTCTTCTTATTCTCTTCATATGACTGACCCAATCCCTGACCCCACCTCAGGTCAGCTGCCCTCTTTGCCTCACGTACCTTGCGCTTTACTTCCACATTTTTCTCTCTATATTTTTCATACTTCTCTATACTATTACTCTGCAGCCATTCTTCAAAAGCCCTCTTTTTTTCTTCCACTTTTACCTTCACTCCTTCATTCCACCATTCACTGCCCTTCTTCATGCTGTTCCAACAACCTTCTTGCCACATACATCACTTGTAATCCCAACAAAATTTTCTTTTACTAACTTCCACTCCTCCTCTAAATTACCAGTTTCTCTTACTCTCACCTTGTCATATGCCATTTTCAACCTTTCCTGATATTTACTTTTTACCCCCGGTCTTATTAGCTCTTCAACCCTCACTAGCTCCCTTTTACATCCACCTACTCTATTCCTCCACTCTTTTGCTACAACTAATTTTCCTTCCACCAAAAAATGATCAGACATACCGTTAGCCATACCCTTAAACATGTGCACGTCTTTCAATCTTCCAAACATTCTTTTAGTTATCAACACATAATCCATTAATGCCCTTTCTACTACTCTTCCATTTGCCACTCTTACCCATGTATACTTATTTTTATCTTTCTTTTTAAAAAAGCTAGCACTTATTACCATCTCTTGTTCAACACACATATCTACCAGTCTCTCACCACTCTCATTTTCACCTGGTACGCCATACTTCCAAATGACACCTTCTACCTCTCCAGCGCCCACTCTAGCATTTAAATCACCCATGACAACTACATAATTCCTTCTACCCAGTCCTTCTACACACCTAGTTAATTCATTCCAGAACTCATTCCGCTCTTCTTCACTTTTCTCACCACCTGGCCCATACGCACTGACAAACGCACAACATTTCCTACCCAACCTAACCCTTACCCACATTAACCTAGATGATATCTCCTTCCATTCCACTACTTTACCTGTCAGCCATTCACTCAGCAATAAAGCCACACCCTCTCTCGCTCTTCCCCTTTCAATCACAGACACTCTACCAGACATTTCACCAAACATCACTTCACCCTTTCCTTTCATCTTTGTCTCACACAAGGCCAATACATTCATCCTTCTACTTCTAAACATACTTCCAATCTCACATCTTTTACTTTCTATCGTACTACATCCACGCACATTCAAACACCCCAAAACTAGAGTGCGGGGAGCAGTCACTCTCCCCCCAGCTCCATCTCTTTGTTGATGCCTCGTAGGATTTTTATACAGGAGAGGGGGTTCCCAGCCCCCTTGTCCTGTCCCTTTTAGTTGCCTCTTACGACACGCAGGGATAACGTTGGCGCTATTCTAATTGTTTTTATGCCCCCGCGGCCACTGGGGGCAAAATATTTTATCGGGGATAGTAGCATGTACAGATTTGGGTAAGCGTCGTACCTAAAGGCCACGAAGTAGATTCACTTTATGAGGAGAGTCATCTGACAGCATGTTGTAGGCAAGTGATACTAGTCATTTTCCTGAGGGTGGGCGAAGTCAATTGGTCCCACAACGGTTGTTGAGTGAGCTGAAAAAGTTTAGTTATGCAAGTGGCTGGTGATAGCAAGTACTACTCCAGGAGGTATTATTTGAGGGCATTGTACATTAGTGTCCTAGGGGATCGCTAAAAAACTGTAATCTGCTTTGGTACTTAACGTAGTCATTCCCTTGATGCAAAACTGGACTACAGTGCACTGGAACCAGGAGAACCCTTCTCCAGTAATGAAAGATGGTAGTTTCAGGGGCATGGCTTCGATAGTACAGGCATCATCAAACAATAAGATACAGCAGTGCAAGGGATATCAGGAGGGAGCTGAATACTCCAGTTGTCACCAATGTACAGATGCCCCAGTTAAGAGGAAACTGAGAGATGGCTAAATAATAACTAACTTTATTTCAATATACAGTGAGCTCTTATAACAACATTTTCCAAGAAAGAAGGCTACATATTTTCAAACAGATTGACACAAGCAAATACAGGCAGAAACAAGTTATGGGTGCGAGGAGAGAGCAATAACGACAATATACAAATAATAAAAATATTATTACAGTACGAGCTTGTGATTTGTGTGCAGTACACCAGTGAATAGTGGAGAACTCCAAGGGAATGTGTTGTCACCTATGTTGCTTTTACTCTCATGGATTTTGTGATGCATAGAACAGTTGGGGATAGTGGAGAAGGATTGGACTGGATTGTTAATAGGAAATTAGCTGACCTAGAATATGCTTATGATGCTGTCGTTATTACCAGAAAATCACAGGACTTGAAAAGCTATCTTACCAGAATGCATGGAATATCACATGAGGTTGGACACAAAATAAATAGAAGAAAGACAGAGATGGTGAGAACTTAATATGCTATGGAAAATGAGATATCATTGGAAAGAGAAAAATTAATGAGGTGGAATCATTTGAATATTAAGTAACTATAATATGTAATACAGGATATTTAGAATTTGAGTTTAATGAGAGATTGAAAAAGAAATCTGACAATGGCTATGTTAAGTAAGATTTGGAGAGCAAGTCAACTGAAAATACCTATAGAAATCTGGCTGTATATTAGTTTATTGAGATTGGTGTTACTGTATGGGCATGAGTCGTGGTATAACAATGACACAATATCCAAAAGATTTGGTGAAATTTTGAACAAAGCCCCCAGAAGAGTATTTGGAGTAAAATGGCAGGACATGAGTAGAACTGAAACTATATGAGATATTACATAAGTGCCATATGTGGATGAGGTCATGGTGAGAGTAGAGGGAGATGGTTTTGGCATGCTCTTCGCATTCCTCAAGAGAGATTAGTTCACAAAACTTTCAACTGGACTCCACAAGGCACTAAAACAGGCGGAAGGTCCAGGCCTACATGGCTGAGTACAATGAAACGTGAAGTAGATGATGAATGGAAAAGTATTGATATAAAAGCTCAAGATAGAGACGACTAGCGAAATCTAACCCAGACCCTTTGTGTCAATGGGGTTAGGAGGAGATGATGATGATGATGAACCCTACTTAAGTCTTCTTAGCCTATTTTCACGGTTCCCTGACATTCCTCTCCACCTGTCTACATATATTCTGTCTTTGTTCTATTAATTTTCAAGCCTCTACTCTCAAGTTCTTCTCTCATTCTTTCTACCTTCTCTTGTTAGATTAGTCAGCACAATGTCATCACCAAAAATTGCACTCCAAGGCACCTCTTCTCTAACTTCCGATGTTATAACATCCATCACAATATCAAACACATAGGAACTAAGGGCTGAAACCTTGTGAAGATCAATTATCACCTTAAACTTCTCTATAGTTCCAATAGTGCTTCTTACTTGTGTGGTTACCTCTTCATACATATCTTTCATTATTCTGACATACTTTTCGAAAACTCTCTCAAACACCTTGACACTTCCTGCCTAGGTAGCCAATCATACGCTTTTTCCAAATAAATTAACACCAATGTAGTCCTCTCATTTTCTTTCTATTGTTTGCCTTAGTGCAAATATTGCATCAACTGTGCTCTTTCTTGGCATAAAACAAAGTTGTTCTTCACAAATAAGGGTTTCCATTCACAGTCTTCCATCTATAATCCTCTCAGATATTTTCAATATATGTGATATAAGCTTAATTCCTCAGTAATTCCCACACTCCTGCACCTCACACCTGCACCCTCTGTAGACCGGAATCATTTGGCTATTTCTCCGCATGTCTGGCATTCTTTCTTGGCGATACATCTTACTTATTATATCCAACAGGATGTATATGCCTTCCCCTCCTAAACACTTCCACACTTCAGCTGGTATTCCATCAGGTCTCACTGCTTTCCCCTTCTTCGTTTTATTCAGTGCCTTCTTAATTTCTTCAATGCTGATCTCCTGGACTATTCTTTCATGAGGGTTTCCATCTCTTATTATTTTGGGGGGGTTTCTTCATTTAGTAACTCCTTCCATCTAGCTATTATGCTTCCTCTTTTGATGGAAATCTTCCATTTTCGTCCTTGATATGTCCGAATATGTGTTAAAGTTAAAGTTAAACTTATCTGGTTTCAGTTCCAGTTTCATCAGAATAGATGCTCACCAGAACGTCAACTGGGCAAGCCCAACCCCCCACTGTGTTGCCCAACCACAGCAGTGGCCTCCCCAGTAAACAGCTTAAACTCACGGTCCTTGGCGGGGATCGATCTGCTGCCATGCAAATGCTAGGCGAACGTGTTACCACTGTACTAGCTAGGAGGCTTTTTGCTAACTTATGTATTCTCTTTTGGCCTTCAGCTTTCTCTAATTTTCCATGGAACTTATCCAGCAATTACATTTGCCTGTGCTACTGCCCTTTTAGTTTTCCAAGCTATCCTATTTATCTAAGATTGATTCCTATCATTAGCAACTCCCGCTTCCTTTTTCTTCTTTATCTTATCTTGTGTTAGGATTCCACCACCAGCTCTCTTTCTCATTTGTCTTCCCCAATAATTCTTCTGCTGTTTTAAGAATCACTGTAGTATTTTCTGTCCACCAGATGTTCACATATTCTGCCAATCTGATGCCCCTAAGAACTGCTTCCTTAAACCTCTCTCTTATTTCTTGCTCATCTAATCACCACCAAATTTCTTCGATTAGACTACATTTTTCCCAATTTCAACTCATCTTAACAAGAGATCCAACACTACTATTCTATGCTGTTCGATAACACACTCTCCTCTAATGACCTTACAATCCTCCACTTCTGTTAAATCGTTCCCTCTATACATTAAAAATCTACTTGTTTGTCCTCGTTCGCTACCACATGTCACATAGTCCTCATTTATGAAAAAACAGGTGTTGTCAATTACCATTTCAGATACCAGTGCAATTATCAATTTTCCTTCCTCGTTCATTTCTCCCATGCCATATCCTATACGTATATCATTGATGTTTTCTCGGTTGCAACCGATATGTCTATTCAAG
>NC_090733.1:11292414-11299914 GCF_036898095.1 Palaemon carinicauda | reverse complement strand
CGACCAGAATGATAACAATTAAAAAGATTTGCACCTAACTAACGTAACACTTACGTATCTAAACATTGGAAAATTTGAATACCATCAATGTCATATTAGTGATATAATTTGTCTTTTTTCACTGGACTCAGATGAATAAAAAGTGATTTGTGGGTTATATTCATTACCTCATGGCTGGTCAACTTTTCATAAGCATATTCACCCGCGCTTCTTTCAATGTCACAATTTTCTTGAGGGTTATTATAACATACTTGCTCTTGTTACAAATCTTAGTATAAAACTCATAGGAGAAGCATCTTGAATACGCGTTTCTTTTTTATGCAATAACGTCATTGAAGGTTTCAGTTCTTCTTCACTGATAAATACCGTTTATCATTTCCATTCTTTTTTCTTGACAGGTACGACGAAGATGGGAACCCAGTCGAAGTCATGCTGATTGACCTACAGATGTCCAGGGTGGCATCACTCGCAACCGACCTGAACTATTTCATGATGACAAGCTTGACGGGTGAAGTCCGAAAAACGAACGAGCAATTGTTCCTGAAGGCTTACAGCCAGAAGCTGAACTCCATGATGTCCTCCGCTGGGAAGAGATTACCCTTTACCTTCGACGACATCGTTCGGGAGTTCCGAAGGAAACACGAGTACGGGCTCATTTTTGCCGTCATGATCGGCTTTATCATCATGGCACCCAAAGAGGAGATTCCAGATTTCCACGAAATTAAAGAGGAAGATATTCCGAAAATGGTGGAGGAAATCAAAGAAAAAACTTTGGAGTTGATCAAGAAAAACCCTCTTTTGAAGTCTCGATTTTTAGCTACGTTTGAGTATATGTTGGAGCATGGAGTGTTTTAGTCTTGTTTGATGGTTAGTTGAGCATGTAGCATCGTAGATCGGCCCTTAGCTGTTATATTTTATTTTACAATCAATATCTAGAGATATTCTGACTCATCCCGACTTCATATTTGATGCATCATTTCTTCGCCTCGCTGTTGTAGCTAAAATCATAGATATTACACAATTTTCTACTTTCAATTTTGATAAACTTCTTATTATATTATTGTTTTTTTCCTAGATTTCCTTAGCATATACAGATTAGAAATGCACCATGCATGTATATAAAAGTAAATATTATGTAATTCAAAACTTACATAAGCTATCATTAATATCATCATGAAAGACTTATAATTGATGCTTAGTTTCGTCTTTTACTTCTTGAAGAGGACTTTTAATTAAATCAAAGACAAAATTAGGGAAAGAATTCCCTCTATATTTAAATTTTCCATGTTTTTGTATATATATATATATATATATATATATATATATATATATATATATATGTATATATATATATATATATATATATATATATATATATATATATATATATATATATATATATATATATATGTATATATCTATATATCTATATATATAAATATATATATATATATATATATATATATATATATATATATACATACATATATATATATATATATATATATATATATATATATATATGCGTGTGTGTATAGTAGCATGTAGAGTAATCCCCGAGCAATTCACACAAGAATGAGTCATTCTTTCATTACGAAAAATCATTTCGGTTAGGATTCAGGATGTTAGTAATAGCAGCAGAAGTAGTAGCAGCAGCAGCTGTATCATTAGTAATAGGAATGGTTCTTAACCGGAAAGCAATCATACATTGAAAGTTGTTTTGTTATTAAATTTGTTATTCGTTTCTCGAGTACAAGACAGATTGTTTGTTGCCATATGGTTAACGTTCAATCACAGCGGCTTTGCATTACATTAATTAATCTAATAATAATATGATTATTATTATTATAGTAGTAATTAACCAGATATATTTACAATGACCTGTTAAGTACAATCATTATAAATATTGATTTTTTGAGGGGGTTAGATATGATAATATATGAAATACAAATATTTAGAAGATTTATACAATTATAAGGAAATGTCCTGACTTCAATGACAAATAAACGTAGTAGTACTAGTTTATATTAATGCCCTGGTTCTATTATTTTATACTTTAATACTATTCTTTATCTACGCAAATATACACTAAAATCTCAAAAAAAACGAGTTAAACTCAATAATGAAAAAGGTTTACACTGCTATGATAATTCCTATAACATTAGTTTAAACTAGCATAAAATTTCCTTAAAACATTGATCTCCTAAATTAACAACAACTCCATACTTAATCAATTCCAAATCCATAGGTTCTAAAGAGTAGTAAAGGAGACATTAAGGTTAAGTGCCTGGACAATGGAATTTACATTATTATTATTATTATTATTATTATTATTATTATTATTATTATTACTTGCTAAGCTACTATCCTAGTTGGAAAAGCAGGATGCTATAAGCCCAAGATCTCCAACAGAGAAAAAAGTCCAGTGAGGAAGGGAAATAAGGAAAGAAATAAACTACAAGAGAATCAATTAACAAGTAAATAAATTATTTTCAGAATATTAGCAACATTAGAATAAATTTTTCATGTATACACTATCCAAACTTTCAAAAACAAGAGGAAGAGAACAAGATAGAATAGTATGCCCGAGTGTACCCTCAAGCCAGGGAACTCCACCCCACGACAGTGGAAGACCATGATACAGAGGCTATGGCACTACCCAATAGTAGAGAACAATTGTTTGATTTGGAGTGTCCTTCTCCTAGAAGAGCTGCTTACCATAGCTGAAGCGTCTTTTCTACCCTTACAAAGAGGAAAGTAGCCACTGAACAATTATATTGCAATAGTTAACCCCTTGAGCGAAGAAGAATCATCTGGTAGTCTCAGAGTTTTCAGGTGTGTGAGGAAAGAGGAGAATATGTAAAGAATACGCCGGCCCATTCGATATACGTGTAGGTAAAAGGAAGATGAGTCGTAACTAGAGAGAGAAGGATCCAATGCAGTGTTGTCTAGCCAGTCAAAGAACCCATAACTCTTTAGTGGTAGTATCTCAATGGGTGGCTGGTGCCTTGGTGTCTATAGCACCAGCATGCACAATGGCTCAATCAAAGGTGAAAGCCCTACAAAAATTCCAAAATGGAACCTAAGAAACATTCGTGGCCTTAACCAAAGCCATAATAACAATATTAATAATAACAACAACAACAACAACAATAATTATGAAAAGAACGAAGCACTCCCCTTATACTGTAGCTGTACTGTAACGTGTGCCCCTATGCCTTTTTATGAACATATCGGACTTCAATTAACTTCGCTGATCGGAAAACTTTTCTCCATTCTTTCCTTGATGGCAAGGTGGGTAGGGCTTGGCCGGGGACCAGTGGTGCCAGATTAAGTATTCCCACTCCCATTGTATGGTATACTGTATAGCGCCAGCATACGTTATATAATACAAATATAACTGGTTTCCGATAAGTTTTTTTGCTATTTACCCTCCTAATTTTGTAGCTATTAACAACAGCACTGCTATACTTCGTATCTTAAGCGTTAAGCTGACCTCATGGCATGCACTTGGAACGACCCCAGCCTTGACCAGAGCCGCTAAACCTCCTTGTCTTCGAAAAGGATTGAACAGTGCCTATGGATTAAAACCCCTACTGGGAAAGGTTGTCACTTAATGGCCTCTATTCAGATACCAAGAATTATTTTGTTACGTATATTATCAATGGGACATACAACCCAAATAATAACCTTTTCGTTTTGCCAAACCCTTATGTAGACTATAAAACCAAAATAGACATTTTCAAGCAAAATTATCATGTATTTCAATGATAAATAATTTTAGTGGTAAAAGCGACTGACTACTATTCACACACACACACACACACACACACACACACACACACACATATATATATATATATATATATATATATATATATATATATATATGTATATTTATTCATGTATATATATATACATACATATATATATATATGTATATATATACATATATATATATATATATATATATATATATATATATATATATATATATATATATATATATATATAAATACATCTACCTACATAATATACATAATCCTTCAAATATGTCAATAGTTTTCTCTCATATATATATATATATATATATATATATATATATATATATATATATATATATACCTACATAATATACATAATCCTTCAAATATGTCAATAGTTTTCTCTCATATATATATATATATATATATATATATATATATATATATATATATACATATATATATATATATATATATATATATATATATATATATATATATATATATATATATATATATGTTAAGCCTGGCCTTGTGAGTCCGGCCTTTAGAACTCAGGGCATGAACAAAAATGCAATATAAAAGTCGTCCGTCGTCAATAAGACCATAATTACCAGCAAAAAATATATATTTACAATTCATTTAACTAAAAATATAAAAAGAGGAGCACAACAGTTAAATATATTTTAATTGAGTCACAAGGTGCTTCACATGGAGTTGGACTGACCGTGGACGACTTCAGCACTGCAACCAATCTCATTCCCTGGAGAGGGAAATTAATTAAATTATTAACCAATCACTTTACTTCTGCAAACGGCACACGTGGTTGGGATATAAGGATGGGATAATAAAGGTTCAGTGGGTAGGATCTTTCGTTAAGGATAAAAGGAAAGGATGGGATGTGATAAAGAAGGGAGATGAAAGGCTGGATAAGGATGATGAGGATGAGGTACTCAAACAGATATCTTACCTTGATAAAAAGGACTCTGTCTCCTTCCATGTGGAGAACCTGTCACAGGTCCTGCTTCCGTGGAGGATGGAAAGCGAAAAAGGATGCCCAGCTGCTCATACGTTGAGATAACTCCATTAAGCCCCAAATTGGAGGGGGGGTGGGGGTCATTGGCCTGACTGCTGTCCCATTGGTCATTGGCTCATCTCTCGACAGCCCCCATCAATAGGCCTCCTCCCGACTTCTCCTGGGTTCCCTTTGTGGCGACGTTGAGCAGCCACATGCTTTTTTGAAGATGTCTGAAATGAGACCTCAAGGGAGTAGACGAGTATAGGATGAGTGGACAAGTGGTGAGGTTTTGAGTAGGGTCCCAGCACTTGTGGCATTTCGATCGGTCCTTGCTATGGGGTCTTTTGTTTGAAAAAATGGCGCAATGGCCGTCACGAATAACAACCCCCTATTTTAGCAGAAATTTTGTCCTAAAACAGTACAAGAACTCGGCAAGCAAGGTCTGAAGCCACTAGTCTTAATGACTCCTCCCTCAGTGAGTCTTCCCACAATGAGGAATTAATTTCTAAGCTGTGACTAGGGTCATAATTTTACTTTAAGTGCCACACAGAAGTAAGCATGCTGGTTGTGAAGCAAGAACAAAAAATTGGAAAATGCAATAATAATTAAAGTTATGTGATCTTTTGGAGTGATAGGCATGAAAATGGAGGCCAATGGACAAATCATAACATGCAAATGACGAAATAGATCCATGAACAATAATTTAAGTGTAAACTCATGATGCCAAGATGGCTCTTCAAGTTTATCAACCTGGAGAGACACTAAGGCCAAATTAATATTTTTTCATACAACTTAGATCAACCTACTGACTATGGCAACGTGTAATGGACATGGCACTGTGCACAGAGCATTAATGCTGGGAGAGCACATCTGCTACTCTCTTATCGGAGCTCTTTATGCGCTCAACCCTCCAGTTGTAGTTCTGGAGGTCTATGCCCCACCTCATGAGCCCTTTATTCTTATTACGGAGCTTAGTCAAGTAGGTAAGGGTTATGGGCTCTTAGAACTGTCAGTGGGAACTCATGGTCAGCATGATTGGATCCAAGATACTCGAGAGATAAGCCCATCCCTAAGAGCTCATTATCTGAGTTTGGAGATTTTCCCATGTCTGAAAGAAATTTATGATACTGTCTAAGTGGACCATAGAGTTGGGGCTTCCTGATAGCACCTTGTTATTTAACTTCTGGAAGCAGCTAGGTGCACTTCTAGAATCTAACGGCAATCCTTGATACTGGTGAAGCCAAAAATGGGTTACGAGTATGATCAGTGGTCATGACTCCTCTGCCATGGAGTGGAAACCCTCGTCACTCTGAAATGTGGCTGAGAAGCCAAACCAATAAAAGAATTGTGTCACTTCTTAGACACTTATGGATGGAATAAGTTGGAGTGATGACCTTGGAACTATTTGCTTTGAATTACCGGTGACTTAGCAAGGATGGCAGGACGCTAAATTCACCTTAACAATTGTTTGAAAGCCTGGCCAGAACTAACACTGGATCAGCTGGGTAGTACTCTTTACCCTGAACTGTCCTCCAAGTCCCTCATTGGCCATGCATAGCAGTGACAACCATTGGTTACGGGGCCAATACTTGCCACCGCAGGGCCCTAATGGTATCGTGAGAGCCTCGGGTCATTCTGAGGGGCACCCCATCCCTCAGTTGGAAGTCCTTCTTAGACAAGCTATTTATTTCCACCTCATTCGAGTAGCCGGGTTCCCTATAGTTTTACAACGTCTCATCCATCAGCTGGAATCTGATGAGCTCTGTCTGGCCCCTTGGGGTCACTGGGCTGATGAGTGCTTCCTCTTTTGCCACCTCTGAAATCTCTGGCCTGGTATTTGAGGTAGCCCTATCACCAGTAGTGTTACGTGGCACAAATTCATCTGAATTGACTTCTGGGGTATGAGGCTTAGACTCATTGCTGGAGGAGGAAGACTCTTGGGCCTCCTCCCTTAACCAAGGTATTCCCCAAGGTTAATGTCAGATGGCTATTTGACTTCTGAAGTAGATGGTGTCCTCACAGTTTGGGACTCCAGTTTGGCAGCTTTCATGCAAGTGAGGGGCACTTGCTGTACACTCTTCATGGGCTCTTGATCCAAGGGCATGTTGATGCCCTCATGTCTGATATTGCGCCCACCCCTTGTCTCCAACTCTTGCTGAGCTGTGGCGTGGTTACCTTCAACTCCACTGTAGAGGGTTCCTTGGTGACTCCTTTAAGGTACTGGACCTTCCTGCAGTTGTCCTGCTGGACTTTGGCACCATTTGGTTGAGGTGGCGAGTTATTGAGCCGTGCTAATTTAATGCCCAGCTCCCGCATCTTTAATTCATGCGCTCTCACTCTTTCCTACATTTTTAATCCATACTCTCTCGCTCTCTGTGTTCTCCCATGCTCGACTCTTCTCCGGACATTGGCAACATTCCTGAGTTCCCGCATAAACCTTCACAATGCGTCTCCCTCATAGCCTTGTCGTTATGCCAATTCCACAAACCAACAGATCTCAGCAGCAGTCATTTTGCTATTTCCCTATGGGGACAGCGACCAGACCATACTCAATAGCTCAAGGTATGGTGTTGACCATGCAAGAAATTACACGAATGGGAAAGATGCTCAAGCCCACGCAAGAGCCTCACAGAAGAAAGGATAAAGAGGGAGTTGGGCAAAATACACAATGGTTGTAAAAAATACCCTCTCGGAAAAGAACTGTCACCGAATAGTAAG
>NC_090733.1:11279914-11282414 GCF_036898095.1 Palaemon carinicauda | reverse complement strand
TACGTTCGTTTGTAGAGGATCCACTGTATATATATATATATATATATATATATATATATATATATATATATTTATATATATATATATATATATATATATATATATATATATATATATATATATAATATATATATATATATATATATATATATATATATATATATATATAAACAAATGGTAGAGCAACCTTACAATTTGCAAATATATGTAGGTGAGTTAATGCAAAAACAGCTATGCATGAAGTGTACACACACACACACACATACACAAACAAACACACACACACGCACACACATACTCACACCCAGATTGCCCGGACAGTATCTCTGGATGGGAGCTCTTAGACTATCAGTCTTATCTCCCAGAAAGAAGTCTAGTAGGACAAAAGAAGAGATACCAATGCGCGCCCCCCCCCCACACACATACACATCAAGGGTAATTCCCCAGCCCCAATTACTGCTCACCCTTAAGAGCGTGACTGCAGAGGTATTCATTTTCATCTATAGAAGGGTTGCGGTAAGGCAGACTGCTAGCACTTCAAAAACCAGTCTCCTCACAGAACTTCAAGAAAGAGAAAAAGTTTTATAGCAGTATGTCCTAATGAGTAAAGAGACTTGGCGAGGAATTGAAAGATTTACGAGTTGGAGGAAAAGGAGCAGTTATTTTGGTAAAAACTTATTCCTGCTTTAGGTGAGGTAGGACTTGTGTGGGAATGGAGGATTTAACTAAGTGATTCAAGGGATTTAGAAACTTTGAAAAAGCACTTTGAATAAAAATGGGAAGGGCTATGGGAAAACGATTTCTAGGACAAGGACTCTATTTGTGGAGTGAGAGATGGGGTAGGTTGGGAAGGGGAAGGATTAAAGAAAGGTGTTAGTGCTGAAAGGTTAAGGATTACAGGATCAGGAGCAGTGCAAGGTAGGCGTTGAGGCCTCTGGCAAGGTGCCCTCTGTGGTTTCTGTAGTTGCTGGAGCTGAGCAGGTGATTGAAGCAGGTTTGGCTGAGAGGTGCTTCTCATAGCTGCAATCCTTCTCAGATGCTCTGGACAGTACTTGTACTAAGAGTGATAAGAGAGGGCACAATTGGGTCATCTATGAAGAGTTACCTTTCCTTCCTTGTTCATTTTTGCAGTGTTCTGCATCAGCAATGTTGCTAAGGGAAGTGATGATGGTTAAAGCCAAAGTTGTTTGGTACCGGGAGATAACTGCTTTTCTCTGTCTCTTGGCTTGATCAAGGAGTGTCAGGGAGAATTGCTTCTTCTTAAAGTTGGAACTGCATTAATCATGTGAGGTGATGATCAGTTCATCCTTGGGGTTTGGTCTGTGTGTGATGTTGATGTTGGGTTTTGAGGCCCCATAGGCCGCAACTGCCATATAGGATGGGGTGTCTTCAATGAGTAAGTGCTTGAATTTTGGATGAGTTTTCTTCTCAGTGTTCTTGATTGCAGGCTGGGATAATGGAGGAGGTCTGAAAAACTTAACAGGGAGCTCTTGCAGTAATTGGTTAAGGCAATCAGTTTAGTTGCAGTCCAGGTTATGCATTTCTTTGGGGCTAACCAGAGCCTCTATAGTAGATACTTCAATCTTCATGGCAGTGGAGAGGGCGTTGGATGGTATGGGAAAAGGATGATCAGGGGATGAGGGGGTGGGAGGAAAAGGATCAAGAGAGGATGGTTGTAGAGCTGTGACAGACAGACCTAGAGTCAGCAAGCCTGTGCTATTGGTAGGTTTCTTGATTGGCTTGGCAATAAGGGTAGGATTCAGTGACAAAGAAAAACTTTGACTCCTTGGATAGCCAATTGACAATACAGTATGTGGTACCCATCGTGAAGGAGGTTTCAGCCTCTACATCTGCAAAAGGATTTGGTGATAAAAAGCTTTAGGGCTTAGGATTTCTATGCCATTGGCTGGCAAAAGGGGCAGCATTGTCCGCTCGAAGAGCAAAGTACTTCTTGCAAGATCTCCAAGGGTTTGGGACATCATGGCAAAACTTGTTACGGGGCCTATTAAATTTTGGATAAAGTAACCAACAGATGTAATGAAGAGACCGGAAATCAAGGTCATAAAGAATATCTATGATATAATCTTCAAACGGTAGCAAAAAGCTGTACTGGAAATATCTAGGAAGGCTGGGAGCTGAGATGTAAATCTCAACTGTGTTGAAGATTGCAGCTAGCAAGATTGTTGAGAGAACAGTGCTGGTTGGTTCTTCTTCCTGGGAATTGAGATGAGACTGGACTGATAATACCCCGAAAGGTTAAAAATGAGGCTTACTATATTGCTCCCAGATGATATTTCGACACAGGGATTAAAATGGATAAATAGGGACGGTAGGCCTTTAAACACTCTAGGGAAACACATTTAGCAACCTAGGGAACAACGGCTGAATTATCAAGGAACCAACTATACCATCGAATCAAACAAATTGCTGAAGTATTTGTTTAGAATATGAATAAAAACAAATTAGATCTTAATTGTCTACCATTTTAACCTATGGAAAT
>NC_090733.1:11259914-11274914 GCF_036898095.1 Palaemon carinicauda | reverse complement strand
TACGATGTCTTTGTATATGTATTCTCATTGTTGAGTCTGTTGATGTCCCTAATGAACGAAAGTACTAACTCCAATCAAGTCTTTTCATTTTTCCTTTCGTGGATATATATATATATATATATATATATATATATATATATATATATATATATATATATATATATATATATATATATATATATATATATATATATATATAATGTGTGCGTGTGTTAGGGAGAGAGATAGTTGCTTTAAGAAGATTCCTCGTCAAGAGAGTCAAGAATTGTAAAGAATGAGCCAAAATACGTATCTATCTATCATATCTTTGGCTGCATCTTTCACTTGTAATGGCTGTGCATGCCTTATAGCCTTCTCCCAATTTTCAGGTGGTATAGTATCCATAACTTCTTTTTTAATTACCGATAGATCTGTCATCTTGAAATGGTTTCGTTTCGCAGCAAAACTTTTTACTTATCCCCAAACTAGTCCTATCGAGTTGCTTTGGAGGTGGTAGGGACGAAGCCAAATAATTTCAGGTCAATTTTAGCTGCAATTTTATATACAACTCCCTCTCTCTCTCTCTCTCTCTCTCTCTCTCTCTCTCTCTCTCTCTCTCTCTCTCTCTCTCTCTCTCTCTCTCTCTCTCTATATATATATATATATATATATATATATATATACCTATATGTATATATATATATATATATATATATATATATATATATATATATGTATATATATATATATATATATATATATATATATATATATATATATATATATATATATACATATATATATATGTGTGAAAAAGAGATAGAGAGTACTCCTTAACCTTTTCAAAAAGTTGAAAAGTTGACTTTCATTCATTTATTCTGACACGAGGCATACCAAAACCACTCATCTTCACATTATATGGTTTACTTTAATGACTGGCTTAAAGCACTTAATCATATGTGGCGTGTTGGAGCGCTGTGAAGGATTAATTTTTGTTTTATTTTTTGTTTATTTTCTTTTGCCAAATCCTGAGAGAGAGAGAGAGAGAGAGAGAGAGAGAGAGAGAGAGAGAGAGAGAGAGATTGTGTTAGCGAGCGAAAGTAGTTAGTGTATCGATTGTTTGTGGTGAGAGAGACTGTTGGTTTAAATGAGATTGGTTGTTAAAATTTTTAGCTAGGTTACGACAGTGGTGAATGTTTCGGAGCGAATGCTTTTTTGATTTGACTGCAGCTTGAGGCAGTTCCGTTTGTGAGTGCTGGATTACGATTTTACTATTATTTATTACCAGCGTGGAAGTGATTGGTTTATATTCTAAGTACAGTTTTTTTTATCTTTGCTTGTCGTGATTGTGAATGATAGGAACAATTTATTATTTATCTTTGATTATAATGCGATATTTCAGTTAGTTAGGAGTGTTCATAAGTGTCTTTCTTTTTTTATTTTGGCAGGCCGTGATTCCTCCTTTGGAGAGTTATTTTTTAAAACTGGATTTATTGTTGCTGACCAGGCCTGTAATAAAGGATTGTATTTAGACTGTGCTATTCGATTGCTCAACCGTTGATGACCTGGCCTGTGGATTTGGATTGATGATGATGATGATGATGATGATGATGAGGATGATGATTACTGCTTACAAAATCAGCGAGGCAGTTGTGGCAAATTGTCACACAGTTTAATCTATTAAAGCTGTGATAGTAGTAGTTGGGCCATTAAAGACAGTTGGATTAGTGAATGACTACGAAGTGTTTTTTTACTTATCTTGCTGAGTGTTAGAGAACACACGCAATATATATGATTGGTGATTTGAAATTAAGGTTGTGGTTAGTTCAATTTTAAGTTTTGTTAGGTGTTGTTTGGTTGGTTTATTTGAATCGTATTAAGCATTTTTCAGTGTTCAAGTTTATAATTAGTTTTAAGTGATTATTTTGGTTGTGGATGGTTTGTGATAAGTATTCTAATTTTAATAAATATAGTTTTAAGGTTATGGTTGGTTTTTATGTCCTTTTTGTTCAAGAGTCCAGTTTATGATATAGTAAGGGGAAAGTATGTGTTGAGGAGACAATTGTCAGTAAGTAAGATTCAAGGGTGTGGGGGTTGTTTTTGCAACATCCCGCCACATTATTTTGGCGCCCGAACAGGGACTGCCGAAGTGGGATTGAAGCTAGACTCTTTGACGAAGGACTGATAGGATAAGAAATTAGATTAAGGTTGAAAAAAATTGAAGTTAAATTAAAGGCTTTGGAGGAGGAATTGCGGCATTATCAAGAACGGGAGCAGATGTTGATAGTTGAGAAAGAGAGGTTGCTAGTAGAGAATGAGAGGTTGAACTGGGAGAATTAGTCGATGCAGAAGGAGCTTAGGGAGTTGAAGGGAATTGTAGAGAGAGTGGAAGAATGTGTTGAGATGAGGATGAAAGAGAATGAGGAACGAATGGAGAACCGATTGGAAGATATGATGGGGCAAGTCATGGGGATGATGAAAACTATAATGGGTGAAGGTGCAGTCGGAGGAGTGTCCTCAGCTTCGGGTAATGGGTTGATAGTGGATGAGAAGGCTAAGGTTAGTGATAATGGGAAAGGAAGTGATAGTGATAGTAATAGTAATAGTAATAGTGATAGTGAGATTGAAGATAAGGGAATAAGGCATAGTAAGGATGGACAGAAATGTGATAGGAATCATGAGAAGAAAGGTAAAAGTGATGTGAAGAAAGAGAAGAAAAAGTATCAGGCTGATAGCAAGGACGATCGTGAATGGGTGAAAGTGGCGAGTAAGAAAAAGGCTAGGAAGAGTATGATCAAGGATAGGAGTATGTCTGTGGAATTAGATTCCTTATATTCTACCGAGGAAGTAGGAAACAAGAAGGAAGGTAGCAGTGATGATAGCAGTGAGAATGAACGTGATGTGTGTAAGACTATGTTTATGAGAGAGGTACCTCGGTGTGAAAGGTTCAATGAGCATAGTAGTAGGGATGTATACGAGTTTTTCACGGAGTATGAGAGGTATTGTCAGGATAAGTATGGTGATAGTAAAAGAGTTTGGGCTAGGGAGTTAGGAGAATATTTGACTGGGTATTTGTTGACGATGTATGGAGTGATAATGAGTGTAGGTGACGTTGATTATGAAAGTGTGAAAAAGAGAATAATTGAGCAGGTAAAACGTATGAAAGGGAGTGTTAAGTATGAGCGTAAGAATGATTTTGATGAAGCACGGATGAATGCAGGAGAAGCGATATCGCTATATGTATGTAGGTTGGAAACTTTAGCTAGGAAGAAGTATGGGGATGAAGGTATAAATGAGAATAAGGAGTTAATGAAGAAGTTTTTGGCCACTGTACCCGAGAATGTTGCTGAGTTTGTTAATTTGAAACGGAAGGAGAAAATGAGGTGGACGAAAGAAAGATTGACATGGGATGATATTTTAGAGATAGTTGAGGATTACGAGTTGGATAGATGTATGAAAGAAAGTAAATCTGTGAGTGTAAGAACTAGAATGGAGGAAAGTGTGCCAGAATTTGTTAGTTTTAGAGATGCTGTTATGAGAGGACCGATGAGGGTAGCTGATAGTGTAGTAGATAGGAGTGTTAGGGCGAGTAATGTGGGAATACCTGTAAGGACAAATGAAGGGTTTAGGCAAGGGAATCAGGTTTGGAGGGATAGGAGTGCTAGTGCGCCGCAAGGTAGGTCAGGTAGTTGTATCCGTGAAGAGAAGTGTTATAGATGTGGGGAAGTAGGACATAAGAAGAATGAATGTAGATGGGCTCTAGGTGCTTGTTTTGGATGTGGTGAGGTAGGGCATAGAATTAGCGAGTGCAAGAAAGAGAAAGGGGTAAAATGTTATCGTTGTGGTTTGACTGGGCACATAGCGAGTGGATGCCGGAGTAATCGTACAAATGTGAAGAAGGGAGTAAGTCACCCAGGATGTTCGGGAAACTAGAGTGAACAGGGTTCAGCTGGGTGAGTCCTCGATGTTCGTGAAGGTTTACTACATGAAGACGTGATGGGCGAAAGAGCTTATGACTGCATGAGTGCAAGAGTAAATTTTAATGGAATAGAGCTAGTTGGTCTGATTGATACTGGTTGTGGTGTCAATTTAATGTTTAGGAATGCATACGATAAGGTAAGGGATGTGTGTGAATTTAGGGGGTGTAAAGGTGAAGTGGAAGGTATCGGTAATTTAAGTATGTCTGTGCAAGGAAAGTTACCTGAGAATGTTATGATTGGGGGGCTGATGATGGAAGATAATGATTTTTATGTGGTTGAGGGGTTAAATGACAAATATGATGTGTTGTTAGGTTATAACTTCTTGAAAAAATGCGGTATGATTGTAAATCCTAGTGTAAATATGATAGAGATGAAAGTTAAGGGTAAATTTTGTGGGGAATTTTATTTGAATGAAGATGGTAGTGTATGTACTAAGGTATGGAAAAGTGTGTCGTTAATAGCAAAAGAAGGTGTTAAATTGTCAAGAGATGCGAGTGAGGTTGGCAGTGTAAAAGTTGCATGGCCGAATAGTCTGGGAATTGCCAATAGTGACAATTGTGAATATGTAGTGGAAGGTTAGGAAGCAAGTAATTTGGTGAAAACAAGTGTGCATGTGTATGATGGTATTTTGAATTTGCAGGAGCCGAAGGTGTATGTGAGCTTGTTGCCAACTGTAAGGAGGAAGAGAATACGGGGTATACGTGAGGGTGATTGCATGGGATGTATGTATACGTTGGTCAATATAAAGGATGAAAGGTATGTTAAATTGAGACGTGTTATGACGGGTAAGATAAAGCAGGATGACGATTGGGACTATGAAAGTTTGAAAGAAAGAATTGATGTAGATGAGAATATAAGTGAGAGGGAAAGGGAACAATTGTATAGAATGTTATGGGATAGACGGAGAGTTTTGAGTCGTGGTGACGAGGATTGTGGGGGATCAAAGCTGCCGGAATTTAAGATAGTTCTTAGTAATGATACCCCCATATATCAGCGTCCCCGACATTTTTCTCCGCCTATTGCCAGAGAAATAGGAGAGCAGTGCCAGGAGTTAGAGCAAATGGGTGTAATAGAAAGGAGTGAGAGTGCCTGGAATAGCCCTATTGTACCTGTAAGAAAGCCGGATGGAAGTTTACGTATGTGTATTGATTATAGGAAGGTGAATGAAGTAACTGTTAAAGAACGTTTCCCGATGAATGTAGTGTCTGACTGTGTGTATAAGATGCATGGTATGAAAGTTTTTACAAAGTTAGATTTAGTTAGGGGCTTTTACCAGATGCCTCTTGCAGAGGGGAGCAGGCCCATTACGGCATTTTCGAGCAGTAATTGTCATTATCAGTTCAAGAGATTAAGTTTTGGTCTTGCTAATGCGCCTGCTGCCTTCCAGAGGGCGATGAATGTAGTTTTGGCTGGGTTTGATCGACAGAAGGTGACTGTTTTTATAGATTATATTTTGATTGCTTGTGAGACTGTTGAGAACCACATGCAGTTGCTTGAAGCAGTATTAGAACGTTTGATAGAAGTTGGTGTGAAAGTTAAGCTTGAAAAGTGTACATGGTTGGCCGGGGAGGTGGAATATCTTGGGCATGTGGTGAGTGAATTGGGTATAAGGAAGAGTGATAAGTTTGTGAGTAAGGTGAGAGAATTTCCACGTCCTCTTACGGTGCGTGAGTTAGAGGTTTTCTTGGGTTGATTGAATTTGGTCGGAAGTTTGTCAGAGATTGTTCGGGAATAGGGAAGCCTTTGAATGAGTGGACAGGTAAGAGAAATAGTACGAGACTGAAATGGGATGAGCGTATGATTGAAGCATTTGAAAACTTGAAAGAAGAGGCTGCGAGAGACGTCACTTTGGCTTTTCACGACTATAGTGAGCATGCTAGTATGCTAGAGTTATATACGGATGCTAGTGGGATTAGTATGGGTGGTTGCTTGGTTCAAATGCAAAGAATAAATGGAGATGAACAGTTGAGAGTAATAGCGTATGTAAGTAAAGCCTTTAATAAGGCTGAGCGAAAGTATTCCACGATTGAAAGGGAGTTGGCTGCGATAAGGTTTTGCGTGAAAGCGTTGAAGGTATTTTTGTATGGTGTGAAATTTATTGTGCGTACTGACCATCAGCCCCTAGTGTACATGATTAGGAAAGCGTCTGTGAATGCTAGGGTTGCGAGGACAATAGGGGATTTGAATGAATTTGACTTTAAGCTAGAATATGTACCTGGGAGTAAGAACGTGATAGCAGATGTGATGTCAAGGATGCATGGTAAGATAGAAGATAGTAGCGAGAATTATAGTAATTTTGAAAGGTTGCCGGAAGATTTAGTGGTAGTACAAAGTTTTGAAGGGGATGACATGGTGTATAAATGTGTTTTGGGTGGGTTGAATAAGTTTAAATTGAAGGGTTTGAATAAGGATATTCCTGCTAGTGTAGATGAGCTTAGAATGAGTATTAGGACTGAAGTATCGAAAAAAATGGCATATAAGGAGGAGGATAGTGTGCTTGAGGGTCAATTGTTATCAAAAGTATTGTTGGTGGTAAGTAGGTTGTATGGTGTCACTGTTTATTTGTATTTTGGATGGAATCGTCCGATGCAGTACCGAACAAATAATGAGACTGAAAGGGAGTATATATTGAGGTTACAATGTAATGAAAGATGTTGCAAGTTGTTGAGTGAGAAGGAGGATTGCCCGAGTGTCTTGAATCTGAGTGGTATGAGCATGGAAGATAGCGAAGATGAACATGGGTGTGACAAGGATGACCCTATTGATAGGAGAGTAAACATTTGTATGCATGGTGTAAAAGGAAGAATGATGACATATGTGGGTATAAATGAGAATGAATACTGTAGTTTAATTGATACAGGTGCGCAAGTGTCATTAGTGAATATGTCTGTTATCAAGGAAATAGAGCGGTACAATTGGGAAGTGAAAAGGCAATGTACGAGTGTGAGAATTCATGGGATAGGTAAAGGAAGTTTGCTAGTTTGGGAAGAAGTGCATTTGAAAGTAAAACTGGGAAATATGGAGGTGGAACATAATTTCATTGTAATGAGAGAGAATGAGATGCCTAGTTGTTTTTTGACAGGAATTGATTTTTTAAGATTGCATGATTTATCAGTTGATATTGGTAGTGGTTTGCTTCTGAAGAATGGATGTGAAGTAGTTGTGATAGAAGATGATAGTGTATTTATGGCGAATTTTGTTGGCATGGTTGATATTACGAGGAGTGAGGATGATCTACTGACTAAAGAGGAGGTGGAAGAAATGCAAGATGAATGTATGGAAATTAAAAGGTTACGTGAATGTATGTTGAATAGTATTGAGGTAGAAGAATGGCCGTCTGATTTAGAGGTGTATAAGAAAGTTAGTAAGAGACTTATTGTGTGTAAGAATATTGTTTATTTTCTACATAAAGGAATGGATGAAGATATATATGTTCCTGTGTTTCCGATGCCTGCAGCAGTAAGTATGTGTATGTTAGTGCATGACAGATATGGGCATATGGGTAAGAATAAATTATGGGAATACATGCGTGAGAGAATGTTTACACCTGGGTTGAGTCAGATATGTAAGGATGTAGCGACTATGTGTGAAGATTGCCAGAAAGGGAAGTATCAGAGAGTGCATGCTAATCCGCCTATTTTGAGATTACGTATGAAAGAACCATTTGAGATGTTTGTGATTGATTGTGTTTCGTTGCCTGTGACTGCGAGAAGACATGTGGGAATGATTGTTATGGTTGATCACATGAGTAAATTTACCTATGCAATACCTATCAAGGATAAACGGAGTGAGACTGTTGCAAGAATGGTTGGTCAAGTGATGTTGCCGATGTGTGTGTGTAAGCCTGTGAGAATGTTGAGTGATAATGGCCCTGAGTTTGTTGGATGGGAGTTTGAGCAGATGTTAAGAGAATGAGGTATTGAACATGTGTATTCAACTCCTTATATGGCAAGTGCGAATGGGTTGGCTGAAAGGACTGTAAGAACATTAACTGAAACTTTGCGAATGATGAGTACATGTGATAATGATTGGGATTTGTATGTTGGTAGAGCGTTGTGGGCTTACAATGCAACAGTGCATAAGAGTACGGGTATGTCTCCATGTAAGTTTGTGTTAAATTTTGAAAAGATAATAAGACCGAGGTTGGGTGTGTCGGAGGATGATAGAGATGTGTGGAGGAAAGCAAATAAGAGGTTTGAAAGCTTTAAAGTTGGTGAGAGAGTGATGAAAGGAGTAATTGAAAAGGGTAGAATGAATGTAAATAAGGTGCGTGATAAATTTGAAGGTCCCTATGAGGTGTTAGAAGTTGGCTCGAGTGGATTAAGTTATGTTTTGGTTAAGTTGTGTGTGGATGGTAGTGAGGAAAGAGTTAGGGCACACCACAACCAGTTGTGTAAATGGAAGGAGGTACCTGAGTATATCCAAGAGAATGGGATGAGTAAATGGTTGAAAAGGAACAAGTGTGAACCTAATATGTATGAGGAATTAGGTCTAGAAGGTAAACAGTTGGTGTTAGTAGAATATATGAAAAGGAAGAATACGAGAGCTTTAAGTAAGGATGAAAGAAGGAGAAATTTTATAATTATAAGTGAGAATAGTAATAAGTATGACAAGAGTGTAAATGTACAAGTGAGTGTGGAAGATAAATGTATTAATACAGATGAATCATGGCTGAGTATGAATGATACCTATAGTGTGTGTGGTTTTTCATTAGATGATGTAAAAGAAAGTATGACAAATGCGAGAATGAGAGACAGAAGAATGATAAGTAGCATGAATGAATCTTTTGCTAAAGTTGAGAATGTGTTTGATGAAATGGATGAACTGTTTACAGAAATGAGTGTAATTATAGGGCCAAACGAGAACGCGGTAGATGGGATTGTACATGATATATTAGATGATAGGGATTTAGATAGGAATAGTGTTAATGTAGAGAATGAATGTGATAAGGAAGAAGTGAATGAGAGAGTATATGGAGCCCCAGTTACTCGGAGCAGAGGTCCTGTTCCCGACTGTGGAAGATTAATTTTTGTTTTATTTTTTGTTTATTTTCTTTTGCCAAATCCAGAGGGAGAGAGAGAGAGAGAGAGAGAGAGAGAGAGAGAGAGAGAGAGAGAGAGAGAGAGAGATTGTGTTAGTGAGCGAAAGTAGTTAGTGTATTGATTGTTTGTGGTGACAAAGACTGTTGGTTTAAATGAGATTGGTTGTTTATGTTTTTAGCTAGGTTACGACTGTGGTGAATGTTTCGGAGCGAATGCTTTTTTGATTTGACTGCAGCTTGAGGCAGTTCCGTTTGTGAGTGCTGGATTACGATTTTACTATTATCTATTACCAGCGTGGAAGTGATTGGTTTATATTCTAAGTAAGTACAGTTTTGTTTATCTTTGCTTGTCGTGATTGTGAATGATAGGAACAATTTATTATTTATCTTTGATTATAGTGCGATATTTCAGTTAGTTAGGAGTGTTCATAAGTGTTTTTATTTTTTTATTTTGGCAGGCCGTGATTCCTCCTTTGGAGAGTTATTTTTTAAAACTGGATTTATTGTTGCTGACCAGGCCTGTAATAAAGGATTGTATTTAGACTGTGCTATTCGATTGCTCAACCGTTGATGACCTGGCCTGTGGATTTGGATTGATGATGATGATGATGATGATGATGATGATGAGGAGGATGATGATGATAAGGATGATGATTACTGCTTACAAAATCAGCGAGTCAGTTGTGGCATATTGTCACACAGTTCAATCTATTAAAGCTGTGATAGTAGTAGTTGTGCCATTAAAGACAGTTGGCTTAGTGAATGACTACGAAATGTTTTTTTACTTATCTTGTGGAGTGTTAGTGAACACACGCAATATATATGTTTGGTGATTTGAAGTTAAGGTTGTGGTTAATTTAATTTTAAGTTTTGTTAGGTGTTGTTTGGTTGGTTTATTTGAATGGTATTAAGTTTTTTTTTCAGTGTTTTTATAATTAGTTTTAAGTGATTATTTTGGTTGTGGATGGTTTGTGATAAGTATTTTAATTTGGTATTATTTTACTATAGTTCCAACTCTTTCTATAATAATTATAGTATTATAGATGCATTTTGCATAAGAAATTGTTAAACTTTGTCTCTGAACACTTTTTGGGGAAATTCACCATATGCGAGATATGAATGGTTATAGAATTCCTATCCTCGAAAAATTTCGAAGTGTTTTGTTTACTTTATCACAGACACAGTTTGCAGTTTGTGCTGTGATGCGAATTTGTTTTTGTTTGGAACTGCATTGTGGTTCTGATGCGAATTTTTCCCTCTTAAAATTGCATTGTGGGTAGTTACATCGTATGTCTAGGAGTCACGTGACCTGGTGAAAATCTGACAGCTGTCAGCCATATTTGCTTGTCATTTGGTTGAAGTCTCTCAAAGAATTAAGCTATGTCTGTGTTTGTCTTGCAATTTTGATTATTTTCGATTAATTCATGATTTTTATGAAAATGAAACACGGTGCATTGAATTTTTAAGAGAACATGGAGTGCTACCTGCAGCAGTACAGTGTTTAAATTGTGGAAAACCCTGTCAATTCAGAAACGATAAAAATGTTTGGCGCTGTACGGGTTATGTTTTAGACAAAAGACACAAAAAGAGAAAATATTGTAATTTTACTGTAAGTGATCGGAAAGGCACATTTTTAGATAAAGTTAAATTGCCAGTATGGAAGTTGATGATTTTTCTTTGCCAATTTTTGAGTGAATTTTGGAAACATCGCCCAATTATTAAGTATTTAAATATTTCATCAAAGACCAGTGTTGATTGGAGAAGTTTTTGTAGTGAGGTGAGTCAGTTTTGGTACAATAATCAGGAGCCCATTGGTGGTGTTGATGTTGAAGTGGAAATTGATGAAACACTAATTACTCATAGTAAATACCATAAAGGTCGCCCTCTTACCCAGTGTTGGTTGTTTGGTGGTATAGAGAGAACATCAAAAAAATTCTTTGCTGAGGCATTAATTGATCCTGGTGCTGACAATCGGAGAAGTGAAACTTTAATTCCTTTAATTAATCGCTACATTAAACCAGGCTCTATTATTTACAGTGATTCGTGGCGAGGTTATAATAAAATCAGTGAGAGTGGATACACTCATTTTCAAGTAAACCACTCGGAAAATTTTGTTGATCCCAACAATCCTAATATTCACACTCAAAATATTGAACGCTTGTGGCGTGATATTAAGGAGTGGATTAAAAGGCCTGGTATTAAAAAAGACTATTTGAAACAATACCTTGCTAGGTATTTATTTATTAATCATTACCAGGATTCAGTTTTGCACCAATTTTTACTTGAAGCTGCTAAACTGTATCCACCTTTAAGTGACACTCACCCACCATCACCACCTAGGGAATCCTTTTCTGATGACGACGACGATGACACTGTAGATGAGCCACAACCTTCTTGTTCTGGATATAAACCATCAAAACGTTTGTGTCCATCCAATTAAGGTAAATTTTTAATTGTATTTCAATTAATATTGTAACATAATATACTTCCCAAGTTAGGTTAGGTTAGGTTGGTTTGATCTGGGTAGGTCATTTAAACACTATCCGGGGAGGTACAGGGGCGCAGAGCACCCCGGTCAGGGCTCTGTGTCCTAGGTTAGGTTAGGTTAGGTTAGGTTTGTTTGATCTGTAGGTGCTCCTAATTCATTAATTCATATGCTGTTTTGTATCCATGGTGATTTACCCCACCCGAAACCCCGTGTTCCCAAAGGGTCCCCAACCTTGTTGGATGTAGTAGGGGGGTATAAGCTACTAACTGAAAAACAACTTATTTCCCCGAACTATTACTATCGTAACCATTCACAACACATTAAAACACACACGAAAATATATAATTACTCTACAAAAATGGAGTTGGAACTACTGTAAAAATTTACCTTTAATTTTAATAAATATAGTTTTAAGGTTATGGTTGGTTTTTATGTCCTTTTTGTTCAAGAGTCCAGTTTATGATAAAGTAAGGGGAAAGTATGTGTTGAGGAGACAATTGTCAGTAAGTAAGATTCAAGGGTGTGGGGGTTGTTTTTGCAACATCCCGCCACAGCGCCAACTATATGGGAGCTCCAGTTAATAAGATTTGACCATTTTTAAGAGATTAACATTAGGTTTATAGTTTCTTAACTGACAAATGTGGATTCCAGTACTGACCAGAGAATCGAGATTGTAGATGTGGCAATATGTGATGTTGAAAAACTGTTTAGAATATTGCTATTTAATAACTGTATAAATAAATCCATGACTTGTAATTAATTGAGTAATTCAAAACAGTTTGGTTATATAACAACGACCTATATTTCATAATAAAATTTTACGATGGTCAAAAGAAAATGGTTTTGTCCCACCCTAACTCTCACGAAGGCCTGGTTTGAGGATAGTTAAGATTTGTTAAGGATGTTGAAATGAAAATATTATTGGACATGATGAAAATGAACAACTTAGACTTTACTAAATTAAAAAAAATATATACTTTATAAGAACAGAGAAAGAAATTAAATCTTTTACATAGCCTTTGTATTTTATACCTTCGGATTCAGCATACTAAATTTGCGTACATTTTTATTTTCAAACGAACAGTTGCGGATTAACATTTTCATAAGAAATTTTACGAATATGCACATTTTTCTAATGAACATTTGCACGACAAACTTTTAATTGTACGATTTTTTACATAACTTTTTTTTTTATTACAATTTTCGTTCCATTACCGTTTTCCATTACGATTCTTCTTTTTTTTTTTTATTACGATTTCTCCATTGCACTTTTAATTCAATTATGATTTATTTCCCATTGTGAAATTTTAACATAATCGAACTTTATACATTACGTACTTTATCCTGGCATATTTTAAGCAAACGAACTTTATCCTACGAATTATTGCCATCTGAAGTTTCATCCAGAACCAGTCTGTCCCTGAGCGTCTAGCACAAGAACACATTACCTATAATCAGCTAGTGGCGCTTAAAGCTAGCATTACATTGCCCATTACAATTCTAATGTGGAAACTCTGAGCTATATTACCAACAAAAATAATTCATGATCCATCGCGAACACTCTTCGTGGCAGCAATGGAGTTTAATTATGAAAGCCACCAGTAGCATTATCCAACTTGTTTCGGTGATTCCAGTTATAAGCACTTAATACTTAGAAAGAATGTGGAATGATTTGAAGGTACTCGCCTACTTGCCAGCAGTCCCCATTTAGTATTTAAAGGGCAAATCTTATTGTTGGTACAAATATTCACGAAGGTCTCGGAATAAAGTTCTTAGAACATTTATCGTAAAAGTTTCCGGATATTATCGGTCTTGTTTTGCTTCACACGAAGGGTGGTCTGCTACCTATGCGTTTCCTCATTATGGCTGATAGATGATTTGATGTCTTATTCATGGATGTAATTAGGGTTGTTCACATTTCCCGTCATGGTCTTACTCTACTGCAAGCTGATTGTAGGAATCAGAATGCTTGTGAGCATGCATTTACTGTCATTACAAATGGCTGGTAATAGTGAATATACCTTTTCATTTTTTATAGATACTAATGATAATATAATTAATGATATTAATAAAACTGTTCTCACAAAAGAGCTAATGATAACCTATAGTGCTTTTGTTCTATAACAATCCCTCCTGTATTTTGTTATAATTGTATACTTCCGTGTTCTTGTGCAATTAACATCACTACTGTTACTACTATTACTATTTCTACAAATAATAATAATAATAATAATAATAATAATAATGTAACAAATAACTTCTATTGACAAAACTTCCCGCATAATATTTTCACTCTTTCCAGACATATTCCATATGCCAGCAAATCAAGCGAGGAAAGAGCAAAAGCCGAGTGCGGCTTTCCAGGCGAAACCGATGACGCAAGGGCTTTATTGATAAATAATTTTCTGGAGGGAGTCTCCATCGACGTATAGTATATAAGGAAGTGATTGCTTTGTTTTTGCAGCTATCCTGACTGGACGACGAAACGTGAGGTTGGATTGCGGAGGTGCTGTGGAAGAGCGTATAAGGGAACTGTGCAAAGTTATCGAATAGCAACAAGGAAAGGCTTGGGCGTCAGTAATATTTTCCACTGGACGACTTCTTGATAGGGTATACAACTATACTTGCAATAATTATATCAACAAAAATTCTAGATTTGCCAAAACAAAGGTGAGAAATATTACAAAAACTTGCAGTGCTATAGAAGCTTCCCAACTCAACTTAACCCATTTTGATTGAAAAATCGAGTGATGAAGAGCATGTCATACAAATCAAAAGGATAAGATCTTCTATTAGACAAGTAGAGTTGCTTTAGAGATTGATAGGAGGGACGGAAAACTTTGTTATCGATTTTGTATTGAATTTGGTCAACTTAGAGAAACTCAGTTTGCAAAGTTTGTGTTTTATCATTATTCCCAAAAGACGAAAAAAAAAAAAAAAAAAAAAAAAAAAAAAACATCCATTTGCTACTTTGACAGTAACTTAAGTATTCTACTTACTTTAAGGGCTGTTTTCCAGGTCCCATCAAATGGGCGAACACTTTGTACTGCAGGACCTGCTAGATCTGTTTATCATATACATTCTTAGGTATTTTGCGTATCACTCTGCGTATTGCGTGTTTACTGCCAAATCCACATTATCGAAGCACTCAAGCAAGAAAGTCTAAGTACTGTGTCCGCAATTATTCTCACCATACATCTATTTAAATGTGGTACTTGAACAAACGCTGCTAATAAGCTGGAACAGTATGAGGAGAAAACTCAAGCATGTAGAAGCCTTTGGGCTTCTTGAACAGTTGATCTGCGAAAGCAAGACTACTGTGAAACAGGGACGAGCAAGTCCTCACCAGTATCTTAAATACTACACTCAGGATCTTTTATCCTCCTCCTTAATATATTTGGTAAACCCTTACCAATTTCAATTATTTCATTCCTACATCAAGACATGCCTTACACACTTTAGTTAGCCTCTTAATAACTGTTCTTCTAATTTGCTGCTTTATCTCGCTTGTA
>NC_090733.1:11239914-11257414 GCF_036898095.1 Palaemon carinicauda | reverse complement strand
TATATATATACATATATATACATATATATATATATATATATATATATATATATTTATATATATACATATATATATGTATATATATATATATATATATATATATATATATATATATTTATATATATATATATATATATATATATATATATATATATATTTATATATATATATATATATATATATATTTATATATATATATATATATATATATATATATATATATATATATATATATATATATATATATATATATATATATAACGTTTGGAAAATTCGCCCGATGTAGATATGATTCACTTCTTGATAGGCTATACAACTATACTTGCAATAATTATATAAAAAGAAATTCTAGATTTGCCAAAACAAAGGTGAGAAATATTACAAAAACTAGCAGTGTTATAGAAGCTTCCCATCTCAACTTGACCCATTTTAATTGAAAAATCGAGTGATGAAGAGCATGTTATAAGAGTCAAAAGGATAAGATCTTCTATTAGACAAGTAGAGTTGCTTTAGAGATTGACAGGAGGAACGGAAAACATTGTAATCGATTTTGTATTGAATTTGGTTAAATTGTCATTTATACAAATACCTTGACAGGAAGAATTGTAGAATAGGATAAGGATTAATATTTTATTTCTTTTGTTTATACAATTGGTTGGAAAATAATCCCGGAAAGTTTTTTAATGCGTGTAGTTAACTAGCACAAAATTCCCTTATCAAAGAAAAGATTTACAGACGAATTTTCTCGTCGTAGAATATATATATATATATATATATATATATATATATATATATATATATATATATATATGTATGTATGTATGTATATACATATATATATATAATATATATATATATATATATATATATATATATATATATATGTGTGTGTGTGTGTGTGTAAATGACGAAGGTAACAAATGAGGAACATAAAATATGAAGTATAGCCACGAAATGAGAAATTAAGGCGTGATTGGAGCTAGTAATTTTGCATTATCGATGACATCGATGGATTCATAATGAGAAGGCATATACATTAAAGAGATCGTATTTATACAGGAAAATGGGATCACTAAGCTATCAATGTCTTGATAATTTCTGATCAGTCTGATTTTAGATAAGAAGAGAATACCGGATTAACTGAAAAGGGTCCAGGTCTAAGTTTTAAATTGTAACCTTTGGTACAGCCAATTAAGAAGGATTCAACTAAATTTTCTTGAGGTATTATGATCAAGATGGATTATTATAGTCGTCTCTGACCAACAAAACTCAAGATTAGCGAACCCAACCATCACCGGGTTCGTTTTTCTTAACATGAGGATAATTGGGTTCGTTATTTTTTACATGTGGAAAATTGGGTTCCATATTCTTTACACGTGAAAATGAGATTCGTTAATCTTTAAATGAGCATTTCAGTTGCTACTTAAAGCTAATATTTCTTCTGTTCTCTTAAATAGCTAGTTAAACATTGTTCTACTTATACAGCTGGATGAGTAATTGAACAAGTCCAAGCAATTTAATTGCTACTTAATGCTTCCATTTACTTGTTCAACATTTTTCTATTCACTTAATTAGCTAGTTCAATTTTTTTTCTACTTAAACAGCTGGTTGAGTAATTACCCAAGTCCTTCAAAAGTAATTTTCATCGGTATAATGTAAAAAAAAAAACTAATTTAGATATTCAGATATCCAGTAATCCTTAAGATGGATAGGTCTACGTTCATGAAGGTTGGGAAACCATTATTTGGGGAGGAAATGTTACCTGTGATTGACTGGATGAAAAACAAATCATTTATTCTACGGGAATTAAAATGTGAATCATGCAGTACATTTATGAACTGGATAAAGTGCACGGCCTCTTTAGACGGTTATGTCTAGAAGTGCCAGATAAAAGATTGTTCACGGTATAAACGAAACTCACCTTTAAGGAAGGACTCATTTTCTGCAAAATCTAAAGTGAAACTGTAACTGTGGATTCATGTCATATATTGTTGGTACAGTGAAATGCGGGAACCGAAAACTTGTATTGTAAATATATCTCGGCAGATCATAGTGGATTTTTTTTTTTTCAGAGAGGTGAGTACGAGACATTTTGAACTTAATCCTATAAAACTTGGTGGGTCTGGGAGGATTCAAGCGTGAATTTCTACCAAGCTATTTGAATCAGTTTATGTGGATAGAACGAAATCCGGATAAAAAAATTAATTGAGATCTGTCATCTAATTGGTTCTCAATTTCCTTTTGATTCCTATTATGTTGGTTTTAACTTAGTTTTAAAAATTTTTATGACTCGTAAGATATTGATTTTAATAGAAAGCTTTTAACTTATTCATATTTCTTCCATCAATAAAGTGATAATTCATATTCCCAATACGTTTTTCCCTCATTTACCTTTTCTATTTTTTCCTTTATAGTCCAGAACATTTGATGTCAAGATTAGCGAACCCAACCATTACCAGGTTAGTTGTTCTTGACATCTGGTTAATTGGGTTCGCTATTCCTTACATGTGTAAAATTGGATTCGTTATTCTTTACATTTGCAAAATTGGGTTCCTTAATCTTGACATGGAAATGTTGCGTTCGCTAATCTTGACATAATCCTTATAATTTTTTTTCTTCATATATTTAGTTAAATTTCCATATCCGATTTTAGGATTTACATCAATTTCCAATGAAATCTTTTAATTTTCGTTTCACGGCTATATTACATACATACGTACACACGCGTGCGAAAGTATGTATGCATGTATGTGTATGTATGTATGTATGTATGTACACCTTTAATAGTGAGTCACTTTATGATATGTATATTTTGTGCGTGGCCAACCCTAGGCGATACATACACCAGCTACGCCACTGGTCAATATTAAATAATGTGATATTTATCGTTTTAATGTATCATTGAATAATACGCTCTTTTAAGCCGTATTTTTTAAGTAATTTAAGAGGACATTAGATACATATTTTCATGGTAAACAGTACTTGCAAATGTTAGGATTAATAGCAGGTGGAAACTAACATTATATCTTGACTTTCTGATTCACGAAATTGCCTTAGTCTTGCAAAACATGGACTTCTGAATACGGAATATTCCAAGAATGATCAATAATATATTGATATCTTATAACTTGTCATTCGTAAAAGTAATTTGTCATTCGTAAAAGTAATTTGTACGGGTTCGTTACCCTCCAAAGAAGAAAATAAATAAATCTGCATCGAGTTAGTATTGATATAAAAGAACAATATTATAAGGAATTAGCCTTTTCCTTCCCTCTCCAGTGTTGAGTAGTGGGAAGAGGAGACGAGTCGTCTGAAAATGCTTTTGGTATTATAACAAGTCAATGTACTCTGCCTATTTATATTTGTCAAAATCTACATATTAGACATATATTTTTCTAAAACCTAAATTTATGAATATAAGTCTGCAATTTTGTCTACAAAATAAGTCTAAACAAAAATTTAACGTCATTTTTCTACAGGTAGACTGGCTACAATGTTAAGAAGTAGACACCTGATCCCCCTGTGGCTAGTGTGGGGTTTTGCATGCGGTGGATATCAGATGCAAAAAGGTTAGTAAGTTATATTTTTCTTTGTATCTTAACCCAGACCACTTTTGTCTCTCGTTCATGTACCAAAAGGAGGTTAATAATACTCAACCACTTAATTCTCATGCTATTTTGAAAATTTGAAAATCTAATGGCAAGGAAATAAGCTTCATGTACGATCAAATATATTGGTTTTCAGCGGTCATTGCAAATTATAGCGGTTCATATAAATAGGACTTTACATTTCTAGGAGATAAAATTCTTAACTTTTCAACTTTAAAACACCTCTCTCTCTCTCTCTCTCTCTCTCTCTCTCTCTCTCTCTCTCTCTCTCTCTCTCTCTCTCTCTCTCTCTCTCTCTCATTAGTTTGTTTTGCTTCACTCCTCTGAATAAAATTATTACAAAAGCCATAGTAAGTATTAGAATTAGATTTAACAAAGCTCCATAAGATTCTATACGATATTTCATTATAACAATAATCTCATTTAAAAAGTGACTGTTAATAATTATCTCTAAAAAAAAAAAGCACTTGAGAGATACTGACGACTTCCAAGAAAATAGCCAGATATCGGATGATGATCACCATTTTCTATACATTCTTATATCTATCTCAGGGACACTAAACATTTACTTTTATTCAATAATGATTTACAGTCAGGTGATCAAACATATTAAAGATTTATCTTATTTTGCCTCTGATAATTTCTAAATTTATCGTAATATTACATGGATTCTCAATTATCCTCTCAATAATTTTGATATCCAATACGATTTATGGATTTGAAATATATTTATATCCATATACATTAGGAAATGATTCAATCAATATATGAATTCAGGGTTCATGTAAAATTTATCTAACCTCTTATGCAAATGTCGAAATGTTATATTTCCAATCAAATTGTAGACGGTGGAACTGATTAATTCATCAATTTGTTTGAATTTCTACAATAAAGGTGAACTTGGTTTACTTGACGAGACTTCAGAAGCTACGAAGATTTTACTTGAATCTTCCAGAGCAGAAGTTTTCTCTGTAACTGTTTTGTCCGATGGAACGACGAATGCAGATTCCTACCTTCAGGTTTGTAAACATCAGAGTTTTATTTTCACTTGTTTAGATAGCAATTAAGGTATGTCCTTTTATATTTCCCTATGACGTTCAGATATATATATATATTTTTTAGTTGGAGCCCTTACGTATATAGCATTTCGCTTTTCCTTTTAATAGTAAACCCTGTTCCAAAAGTGGGCCAACTTCCAAGATAAGCAATACATCGTCACTGCAACACTTTTACTCAAATTGCTAAATGATAGATGAACTGAATATACTCGAAACGTGCCCGCAGAAAGCTTATCAGTAGTTCACCGAACTCATATATATATATATATATATATATATATATATATATATATATATATATATATATATATATATATATATATATATATATATATATATAATGTGTGTGTGTTCGTTTATGCACAGTTAATTTTTCTTTATCTTTATTTGCTGCTTGACTATTAAGGACCTTCCATTCATACACTGTACGTCTTCCCTGCTATCTATAGAGCAGTTTCACAACCTTTCACCATAATTTCGTCTAACGGTTCTAAGCTATGAACTCTTTTCACCAACGTGTTTCTCTCCATTCTTCCCACATAACCGAACCATATCAGTACACCGTTCACTCCTTTACCTTAAACAAACTCTTGATTGTCACTTTTACGCATCTTATTCGTGTCCTCCTTCACTTAACAATTTACTTCAGCTGTATCAATAGCAGACATACTTTCTAGCAGACACTTTGTGATTAAATATGGTATATAATCTATTTTCCAGAATGCTCAATCATAACATACTGTAGCCTATCTATATTTAGTTTGCAGGAAAGCTGGTTAATCACGCAGGAATTGCGTCATATGAATTACAATCGGCGGAGGTAGTGACTCGCCTTGCACCTGGTTTGCGAAAGGTAGTGTATGATATATACAAAAAACTTGAAATATATCTCTTCCTTTTATTGATAGGTAAGGTTATATTCCTGAAGTGTCAGTTCACCGGTCAAAACAGGGAAGCTAGAGATTGTAATGGGTTGAAAGGTAATAATGTCAATAAGAGTTCCGTGAAGATTCATCATAACTGAATATCCCGATGCTTTAATCATTTTAGGATAATACAAGACATCAAGTCTCAGAAGAACAACTTGCATGGTTATCCGTGCTATATTTGTACCGTATATTGACTACTTTCGTGCAAGATAACATTCAGTTATTAACATTTCTTTGATATTTAATTATTCAACTTTAAGCATGCGCCGTTTGATTTATTATTTCTTTTCGTAAAAAAAAAAAAAAATAATAATTGCGAGAGGTATAAGAATGAATTATTATTTTAAAACCTTTTATTGGAAAAAAAATAAGAAGAACGAGGGATTGGAATACATCAGTATACAAAAGGGAAAGAGGCCCCCTCTGTGTTTCTGTGTTTTATGTGTTTATTGGGGATTATCTATGTGTTTGTCTGCGTGTAGGTTTTTACATATCAAACAAAATAAAAAGGAGATTCTCATTTACTTGACATCACTATATGCCCGCAGTTACACAGGTCATCCAAACAACCCTACATAATCCTAGCCAGTGACAAGATTGACTTCCTTACTTCAGTGGTCGGATCTCTCCTCGGGGAAAATCTCCTCTTGTGGTCGACGAGGCTTTTAGTGGTCACCAGACTTCCCATAAATCAGATCCACCTCATGAGAGGAAACCTTTCCAAAATAAACGCCATGGTGATGGTTGCTGCGTCTGATAAAGGCATTCAGAGGTGCATAATTGTGTATACAATTCAGGACCGGATATACATAACATTAATCATTCATTATTATAAAAACATATTGAATAGGACTGCATATGTTTTTACAGAAGTCATATATATATATATATATATATATATATATATATATATATATATATATATATATATAAATATAAAGGTTATATATTACAGTTTTGTTTTATATTTCCAGATGCAGCATTTACTTTTATATACCATATAGCTATCGGTGTGTAGAGGTAGCTAAATGGGTCCAGAATAAAAGCTTCACATTGCAGAAGACCGACCAAATGTTTCAGGAGAAATTCAAAAAGTATATAATTTATTTGTTTTCGGTAATCCACCTACGTTATATACGCATATCTATCTATATCTCTCTCTCTCTCTCTCTCTCTCTCTCTCTCTCTCTCTCTCTCTCTCTCTCTATATATATATATATATATATATATATATATATATACATATATATGTTTGTGTGTGTGTGTTTGCGTGTGTGTGTGTATGTTTGCGTGTGTGTGAGGGTGTGTGCATTGATTTATATATATGAATTTACAACTACGTTTTATATATATATATATATATATATATATATATACATATATATATATATATATATACACACATATATATACATATATATATATATATATATATATATATATATATATATATATATATATATATATACATATGTACGTGTGTGCAATGTATTCCTATTCGTAATTATATATATATATATATATATATATATATATATATATATATATATATATATATATATATTTATATTATTTCATAATTTCATAGGGATCACAGGTAATTCTCTTGATATATCATAAGTATATATTGTTACTGTTGCTAATACCAAATATAGTGTCAAATGACATGCAGTCAGTGCCACACCTCATTTGAACATGCATTTCATGACATTAGATACGTGTGGAACGTTACTTTATTTACTTTCATATAAACATCACTGTTGTAGTTCAGACATATTGTGCCATTGTTAGCGTATGATTTAGAGTTTTCGTTACCCATGGTAATACCTTTGGCACTAACAATAACTCCATAATGCCCTTGACGATGTTTGACATTCGTGCAATTTGGTAGATCCATTGAAAGGATGTAATCTGGGTCTTCACAGAGTCAAGTTGGCAATGCACTTAATATTAGCCAAAGCGTTGTTAAGCTGGTGTGGAATCGGTATCGGACTTTTGGTATGGCAGTACAACATCATGTAGTTGGCCATCAATAACATTACTGTCGCTGTTCAGGTACAGCTCCATCTCTTTTAGACAGCTACTTCCTAGCAAAATGACCTCCTAAACACCTAAGCTGTAAATGTATCCACCCAGCCTATACGGAATCATCTCCACACTGCCTGCTTCTCCTTCAGTATGCCATGTGGCAGGATTCCACTGACCATATGCCACAGAAAGGAAAGTTTGAATTAGTCACATGATCATTTCACTTGGACACACAAAGATTGGGCTACACTACTGTTCACTGATGAGTCCCAGTATTGCCTAGACTTTACTGACATGAGGCCATGGGTGTGGTGGATAAAACATGAATGGTTTAATGATGCCAACATCAGTGAATATGACTGTTATGAATAGTGATAGTGTTAGTGCTAGAGTGTGGACGTATTGTGTTGAGCTCTGCTATTCATGCCCTGAGTCATGTTTTAGCTTTGTGTTTCACGCTAAGAATATCATTGAAAAGATATTAGTTAGTCTTATGGAGAAACCTAAGTGATAAGAAACACTACACCATGTCTGCTCTAACTGTGTCTGCTTCATATGTTATGAAACGGATGGAGAACGGAGAAAATGGATAGTATGTGAATGTAAAAGACTCTGCCATAAAAGATGTGTGCATATAGTGACATCCATCAGTGAGAATGAACGGAATAACCTGGACTGGTTATGCCCACACTACGTACGTGGAGCCAGAAAAAACAATTCCATAATATCAAAATTAAAGGAAGATGTAAACGTGAGAAACCTGGCCGTGAACGAACAAGATACGAAAATAGATGACTTGGCAAACAAACTTGCGGACCTTAGAGTAGACGCAGCAAATTCTACCCAGACCACCGACCCCAACGAGAAAGTTGACATTCTTGCCATGAATATAGAATCAATTAAAGCAACACCTCAAACATTGATAGACTCAAAACCGGAGAACCTGACATTTGCTGACAAAGTTAACTAAATCAACTAATACAACAACTAAAATTATTGAAAGAAAACGTGAGGTTGAACAAGCACTTAAAGACATCCCTATACTTAACACGAGGTCAACTACGAGTGGAAATGTTGTTGTAAACTTTGCAAACAATATGATCACAAAATTCAGACATTGGTAGCTGACACTGAAACGAGAAAAATTGGAAAACTAAAACCCAAAATAATAATATGTAATGTATACAATGATGAAGATGATGTAGTAAATGCTTTGATTCAAAGAAATCGCGTCCTGGACCAAATCCAAAATATAGAAGATAAGTGTAATCCTGAAGAAAAATGCCACCCACTATGTGCTGAAATGTGATCCTGAAGTTTGGAGGGCTATTCATGATAATGGGGACAAAGTTTCGTTACGAAGGGATATCTATAACATACGTGATAGGTACCACGTGATCTCCTGCTACCACTGTCTGATGTATTGACATTATGAAAAAGATTGCAAGTCTAAAGTCTGCAGGAAATGTTCAGGGAGACACTCCACCAAGTGTCAAAGTGTATAAACTGCACAAGTTAAACAGACCAAGTGACCACAGTAAATTCTAGAGACTGCAATGCTTTTGACTTGGAATTGAAAAGACTAGCGGAAAAAACTGATCATGGTTACTAGGGACGTCATAAACTGTGGCTATGTAAATATACAATCTGTATGTAATAAGACTGTTCAAATTCGAAAATTGATAAATGAGAAGTATTTACATATACTAGCATTATCTGAAACATGGCTAAATAGCTTGGACAAGGCAAAAATCACTGAAATGACGCCCTGCACACATGCCTTCTTTCACACACCGAGAGAAGGTAGGTCTGGTGGGGGTGTTGGACTCTATTAATAAAAGTTACTCAAATCTCAAAACGTTGAAAAGAATTAGTGTAACAAGCTTTGAATATATAAAAATAGAGTTTATGCCAAAAAAAGATAAAAATATCCTTTGTAACAATCTACAAACCTTCCAGAACAAACACCAGTATCTTTTTTTGAAGAATTCGGTTCTCTCACTGAGATGATTATCATGGAGAAAAACGAATTAGTTATCTGTGGAGGCTTCAATTTTTGGATGAATGATGCATCAAATCCTGACGCTTTGGCATTTAGTGAGTTACTAGAATCATACCAACTAGTGAATAATGTCGACTGTATAACTACTTTAACTGGGCATACGGTAGACTTAGTTCTAAGTGATATGAATAATATTGTACCCTATATAAAAGTCGAAGAGAAATGTACTATCTCCCCAGTGCACAAACTTATTATGTTTAGTCTGCATCCACAGAAACATGCATTAGTAAAGAAATAAACTTTAAACATAAATCAATTTTTTCTCCTACCGTATTTATTGAAGAAGTTAGAAAGAAAAAAAAATGATGCTATCAACATTCCCTGTGGTCATGATGAACAACGTCTGTTAGGAACTAAGTGTGCTAATTGGATTATTATCACTTTTAATAAAGAGAGTAAAAGTGAATATGATACCATGTGCCCACCGATGGAAAAGTCTATATCTGTAAAAGACCAATCTCCTTGGTTTGATGGAGAGACTTTGGTAAAAAAAAATGGGGAAAAAGACTTAAAGAAATTAAGTTGAAGAGGTTAAAAACTGAAAGTACTTGGGTAGAATACATAACTGCTGCGTGTCAATATAACTACTTACTAAGAAGGAAAAGAGGGAATACTATAAGAGAAAGATCCTCGAAGCAGCAACAGACATAAATAAGTTATATCGTCTCCTAAATGGTATAATGTGAACTGTAAAAGAAAAGAAGCTACCTGATGGATACAATGACCAGGAACTAGCAAATAATTTTCTAGTGTTCTTTAGAAACAAAATTGAAAACATAACCAGGTCATTTGTAAATACTGAGGTTCAGATTAATGATACACCGGGCACACAGACAAAATTAATACGATTTAACAACATAACACAAGATATCACCAGAATTGTCAAGAGAGCAAAGAAAACAAACTGTGCGATCGATCCTATGCCAATATATGAAGAAATTGGAGAGAGAGACTTTTCTAGTCTAGCCGAAATAATAATGAGAATAGCAAATGCAAGCATTGATGGATGTAAGTTTCATAATCTGAGAAAATGGCTATAGTCACACCAGTTCTGTGAAATATGCTGGGCTACCAGGAATTAAGCTCATATAGACCTATTTCAAATCTATCGTATGTCTCAAAAGTGCTTGAATATGTAATTCTTGAACAACTAGTCAGCCACTTAGAAGTAATAGAAGCTTTGCCTGACAACCAATCTGCTTATAGAAAACAATACTCTACGGAGACAGCCATCTGCTCTGTTGTAAATGATATGCTAGAAATGATGGATGAAAATAGATGTGGTATCTTAATAATGCTCGATCTCAGTGCTGCTTTTGATACAGTTGTGCATGAACTGCTACTAAATGATCTACGGTCCATCGGCGTTGAAGATCAAGCCCTCGAATACCTAAAAGACTACTTAGTTGGTAGAAATTAATGTGTACATATTGGAAACTTTTATTCATCATATGAACCCTTAAACTGATGGATACCCCTGGTGAGTGTACTTGGCCCGATTTTATTCTGCATCTATACTATTGGTCTATCGAAAATGCTACAAAGGCATGGCGTGAAGTTTAAACTATTTGCAGATATGACACAAATTTACTTCTCCATAAAAGATATACATGACACTACTGAAAGTCTAAACCGAATCCTTGATAGTATTAGAGAATGGAAGATATTTAAACAACTAAAATTAAATGAGAACAAAACTCAATTCATGGTGATGGGTAAGAGAAACAGCGTGAAAAACTTAGGTTATATTCAAATGAACATAAATAATGACTCTGTGCCGATATCTAGTAAAGTTCGAGATCTAGGTATATTTCTTGACTGTAACCTGTCTCTAAATGCCCAAATACATAATGTAATAAAAACTGCTGGTCATCGTCTAAAAAATATTGCGTTTATAGGAAAGTACCTGGCCGAAAATTTTGTAAGCAAACTTGTGATAAACTGTGTTATCACCATGATTAACTACTGCAACTCTCTCTATTACAGTTTACCAAAAGTGCAACTTAAGAAATTACAAAACAATAAACAGAGGAGCAAGACTGATAAAAGATGTCCCACCTATAGAAATGATCATCCCTATACTAATCGATGTACACTGGCTGCCGATTAAAGAGAAAATTGAATTTAAAATATGTACAATAACCCACCAAGTTATCAGAACCGGGCTTCCAAAATACATTAGAGAACTGCTACATATTGCGCAGTCAACAAATCGTGTCGACACGAGAATAGTTACAGATGGCTTCAAACTGTTTGAACCTAGATATATGTCTACAGTAGGCTCCAGAGCCTCTAAATATGCGGCCCCGAGACTATATGATAAGCTCCCACGAAACATTTGAATGATACAACACTTTTTTTTATTTCACGAGTCTTATGACAGTGACAATTTAACAGTAAATGAACAATACGAGATATGAAACGTTAAATACTCTGAACGAACAAGGTAAAATGACAGTGGAGGTCCTGTGGAGAGTGGGGTTCCCCTGCTGTATGGGACCGGAAAAGCAGCCATCAAAGTAAAGGAAAGTAAAGTAAGGATCAATTGTGATCTGAGGAGCGATCAGCAGAAACGAAAGAATAGATCTGTTATCGTGGGGAGAAGCACCATGATAGGTGTTCTCCAGAGAGATGACATCTTTGATGTATATGTGAGACATTACACTGGTGCTGTTGGTCCTAACTTCATTTTGATGTACGGTAATGCCTGTTTCCTTTGTGCTGGGATGATGAATCCCTTCCTAGACCATAAGATAAATGTCTGAAGGAAATGGTCTGTACTTACACCAGACCTAAACCATATAGACCAGGTGTTGAAGATGCTGCAGGTTCCCATTTCCAGTCGTGTAGCATAACCAACAACCCTTGAAGGGCTTCGAAATGCTCTCGTGGAAGAGATCGGAATACCATACCCTTTGCAAGTATCCAGGTTCTTATTGACTGCATGATCCAACATTGCCTTGCTGTTATTCACGCAAGGGTAGCACACACACACTCTATTAGAGTTAATTTTGTCGCTGAAGAAACTAAAAGACAATTGCCTGTTCACAGTTTAGCTTTGTTAATCTCATTTATAGTGAAGTGTAATTTTCTCTCATAATGGAATTGTCAACAATCAATATTAAAAAAACATCAACTTTTAAGGAATTTCTGAATGAGTATCTCACAGCACGTGATTCCTATAAAATTGTGAGGAGTATATATATATATATATATATATATATATATATATATATAGAGAGAGAGAGAGAGAGATATAGATATGTATATATGTATATATGGATATATTTATATATTTATATATATATATATATATATATATATATATATATATATATATATATATATATATATATATATTGTGTATATATATATATATATATATATATATATATATATATATATATATATATATATATATATATAAATATATATATGGTATTTTTCCTTTGTTTTTTATAAAGACAGCAGATTTCTTAGCTCCAAAGTTATCTGTTATTTTGATCAAGTTAGCAAGAAGAGGAGCTTTTAGCACTTGTTGGAGAATTGGTAATGTTACTCCTCTATGTAAATGTGTTTGTGGTAGCTCAATTCCCACTGATTTCCGCCCAATTTCCATAACTCCCATATTATCTAAAGTTTTTGAACGTCTTCTGGCAAAACGTCTTAATAGGTTTGCTGAAGGTAATCATCTACTCCCTAGTTTGCAATTTGGTTTTCGTAAAGGCCTTGGAGCATGTGATGCCCTTCTTACAATCTCCCATGCTGTACAGAAATCCCTTGATTGTGGTCGGGAAGTTCGTATGATTGGCCTTGATTTTAGTGCTGCCTTTGACCGTGTTAATCATGAGGCCCTTGTTTTCAAACTGAAACAGTTGGGATTGGGTGGGTCGTTTCTTAGCATTATTATTGATTTTTTAAGTAATAGATCTCAAAGAGTTGTTGCTGATGGACACCATAGTGATCATAGGAATGTGATATCCGGTGTTCCACAGGGTAGTGTTCTTGGCCCATTACTTTTCATACTATATACACATGACATGTGGTTTGGCCTAGAAAACAAGCTTGTTGCATATGCAGATGATGCTACTCTCTTTGCATCAATTCCATCCCCTGAATGTAGATCTAGGGTTGGTGAATCCCTTAATAGAGATTTAGCTAGAATTAGTGCATGGTGCAAATTATGGGGTATGAAGTTGAATCCTAACAAAACTCAAAGTATGATTGTAAGTAGGTCAAGGACGGTGGCTCCTCAACATCCGGATCTCAGTATTGATAATGTTTCTTTAAATATGTATGACTCTTTCAAAATTTTAGGTGTGATTCTCGACAGTAAATTTACTTTTGAGAAACATATAAGGTCTGTGTCTTCTTCAATTGCACAAAAAATAGGCTTATTGAGAAAGTCTTTCAAGATTTTCGGTGATCAATCTATTCTGAAGAAAAAGTGTTTTAATTCTTTCATTCTACCTTGTTTTGAGTATTGTTTTCCTGTCTGGTCTTCAGCTGCTGATTCTCATCTTAATTTGTTGGACAGAAACTTACGGTCTATTAAATTTCTTACTCCTGATCTAGATATTAATCTCTGGCACCGTCGTTCAATTAGTTCATTATGCATGTTGCATAAGATTTTTCATAACTCTGACCATCCTTTACATTTAGATCTCCCTGGACAAGTCTATCCTGTTCGTAATACTAGGCAGGCAGTTAATTCTAATAGCCAGGCCTTCTCCACCACGAGGCTCAATACTACGCAGTACTCTAGAAGTTTTATTCCAGCTGTGACCAAGTTGTGGAATGATCTTCCTGATCGGGTGGTTGAATCAGTGGACCTTCAAAAGTTCAAAGTTGGAGCAAATGCTTTTTTGTTGACCAGGCGTACATGAGTCTTTTTATAGTTTATTTATGAGATATTTGTTTTTGATGTTGTTAATAGTTCATATATGACATGTCTGTTTTGACGTTGTTACTTATTTTAGAATGATTTATTGTTAATTTGTTCTCTTCATTTATTTGTTTCCTTATTTTCTTTCCTCACTGGGCTATTTTTCCCTGTTGGAGCCCCCGGGCTTATAGCATCTTGCTTTTCCAACTAGGGTTGTAGCTTGGATAGTAATAATAAGAATAATACATATATATATATATATATATATATATATATATATATATATATATATATATATATATATGTATATATATATATATATATATATATATATATATATATATATATATATATATATATATATATATATAATATATATTATATTTTTGGCAAAGACATATGAGTAAAGATATATAACGGATAAATATCTATTCATTTATATATTTTCAATTCATGATTTTACGTTTGTGACAGACTAGAAGACGGCGCTCATTTAGAAGTGACAGCTGAAATCTACCCTCCTCTTATCCTCTTGAACCGAAAGGCCAAGACAAAGGGGCGGGACCCAACAAAAATCTTACGAGGACCTCTTATTGAAGTCCTTACGATCTTGACGTCATCCATTAATTTTACGTAAGTGAGGATCAATAAGGATTGTAAAGGTAGTCCTCTGCTGCTGTTCATATCATTCAATGCGTTCGTCTTAGGAACTAGAACTAGACCCAAATTTATGCGTTTATTTGCTTCCTAAAGAGCCTATACTTGCTAAGGTTTCTAAAGTTATACAATTGGATATGCAATGGCACGTCTTTAATAGCCATTTGCAATTGATATAAAAAGTGGATGATCATATTCTTTGTTCTTTTCAATATATTCATCTTTTGTTAAATATGACCTAAGTTATTTTTAGGTTATGTAATTAAATAATCAATCACAACTATTCTGAGTAGAAAAGGTAATAGAGATTTTACCTAACTCTAACACAATGTATCTTTAAATCATATATATAACTCTTTAAATGATATAATTCAAAACCTATATTGGTAAGAAATATCAAAAGTGAAGCAGAATTTTGATAATCATGGTTATTTAGGCTATGAAAATTTTAGCTAATACTCACTCTATATTATCAGCTATATACGACCTGTTTGGTCAAAATGATGCCATAAATTAGCTCTATATCTTATACTAATATTATAAACCGTACTCATTATTAGATGCAGCTGGAGACGACCCACAGACGTCGCTTTTGGCTATCAATTCCCTAATGGCTCCTGGGGAGGAATGGTCGGCATGGTCGCCAGAGAAGTAAGTTATTAGAATTTATTAGGTAATGTTTGCACTTCATCTAAAGATTTCAATCTAATACTTTTTCCGAATTTAGTCTTGATCTACAATCACTATGCAAATACTAAAGGAAAAACCAGAATTTTGAACAAGGTAATCTCTGCCAGATTGATGGATCTTTACGAGAATTTCATAAAGGGCGGGCAAGAAAAAATATTTTGGGTGAAAGATGAAAATGTGTATTAGAATAAAAACCTTTCTCATTGCATTGGTTATCTTTGTTGTAATTATGGTTTATTTCTAACATAATCTAATTCTCGAATAAATATCACAAAGAAGAAGGCTACTTTTTATTCATTCCTAATAAGTGGTTGTTTAAATGGTATTATACCCAGAAGATATCAAGGGTTGTGGCATTGATTGACTTCTCATGGGAATTAACGCGAAACAGTACAATCAAATTCAAAAGTCCTCTAACGTCCTCACATTGGTGAGACCATCTCTTTATGCTGAGAAATTAATAGCTGTAGGACCACTAAATATGACTCTATACTAGTCGTGGCTTTGATACACTACATTTCTCATTCCAGGAAGTGGATTTCTCCTTTTTAATATTCACAGTCCTCTACACAAGGGCTCAAGTCGTCGACTACACACTACCACTGACCTTCACCTATGCCAGATTCTTAGGCCGAAAAGGAAGGACTGAAATACACCCTTTCGGATTTTTCATGCCCTTGACTCCAATGGTTTGGTACTCTCTCACTCTAGGGCTGGTCATGATGATGACTATTTCACTGTTCATGTCTTGGGCTCTGTCAGACTCAGTGAAGACGCCTCGTCAGAAAACTCTCACTGACTATGTGAGGGTTTTCCTAAGTCAAGGTAAAGTGGAAATTTTAAGACCATTGTATTTGCAGTTGAAATAGATTTATTGGAAATACCGATAAATCTTTCATATAATCAATGACAAATATTATAAAATTTTTTACACCATTTGCAGCTCAAACCTCAGAACTTTTACTATATAGGCTATGATCATTCATGCTAAAAAAAATAACCCTATTCATCAGATCTTGAGAAATTCCAAGAGAACATTTGGTCGCTAAGATTTCTAGTGGGGGCGTGGATGTTGGCCATGTTCATCGTCATGAAGAGTTACTCCAGCAATCTGAATTCTCTCTTGACCGTTCGATATGTTCCTCAACCCTATCACTCCGTCAAAGCGGTGGCCCAAGACCCTTCTGTCAAGATAGTGACGGAAATCGGCGGTTATTATCATCAGGTGAGGCAAGGTTTATAGGTACTCTATAGACCTTAAGGTGAGGGACGAAGGATGGAAGAAGTAATAATGTGACCTACTTTAATATTATTATTATTATTATTATTATTATTATTATTATTATTATTATTATTATTATTATTATTATTAGCCAAGCTATAGCCCTAGCTGAAAAAGCAGGATGCTATATACCCAAGGGGTCCAACAGGGGAAAATACCCCATGGAGGAAAGGAAATAAGGAAATAAACAATCTAAAAGAGAACTAATGAACAATTAAAATAAAGCATTTCAAGAGCAGTAACAACATTAAAACGGATTTTTCATATAAAAACTATATACAAAGACTTACGTTAGCTTGTT
>NC_090733.1:11217414-11224914 GCF_036898095.1 Palaemon carinicauda | reverse complement strand
TACAGGATGTCGAAAAGCGTAGCGGAGTGATATTACAGTCACCTACCTATAAAAGATAATAACAAAGTGGGGTAATATATATATATATATATATATATATATATATATATATATATATATATATATATATATATATATATATATATATATATATATATATATATATATATATACAAATATATAACGGATTTTGAGCGAAGCGAAAAATCTATTTTTGGGTGAGATGGCCATGTCGTCCTGATGGAATTTCCTATTAGGTAGCTTCCTAGGGTATATTACAACTACGGCGATATTCCCAGAGAATTTACCTTAAGGTACCAGAATTCTACTCCTGGAGCGAATATCCCTCGTGAAAGGGATATCGCGACATATCAGAGGACGTATTCTTGACACGCCACAGGGCAATCTGCACCCCGAACAGAGATTACGTATTGCAGGGGTCAATTGGCAAGAAACGAAATCGGGAAAGAAAAAGGGGGAGCCGCTCCCAAGGCTCCCTATCTCCCGTTTCGTAAGTGTGCCTGGCGCCAATCCTGGCGCCATCTGTATTCCTTGTAGCGTACACGAGGTGCTACAGATACTGTATGTAGGGAGGGGTCCTACAGCCCATTCTTAGAAAGGGAAGGGCGGGTCCATCAGGACGACATGGCCATCTCACCCAAAAATAGATTTTTCGCTTCGCTCAAAATCCGTTTTTTGGGCTCAAGCCATGTCGTCCTGATGGAAGTATACCAGAGCATTACTGTATCTGTGAATTCTCAGAACGTGCCGTACTCCCCGGAGGTAATTTTTCCCCGGTCGACTAGACCTAGAGACCTAAGATGTTACCGTTATACATCTTTTCAACTAACTATAAACCATGTTAGAGCTTCCTGCCCCCTACAGGGAAGAGTCCTACTAGACTCTGGAAAAGTCTCGAAGAGTACATATACCTATGTATGAATACCAGGCAAGCTAATATAGTGGTCTCACCCTATATTAAGTAAAGCATAGTTTGTAAAGAACCACTGCGTCAATATGAAATATCGACCAGTTCTCCGCACAATACTTGTATTGGACAAAGGTTTATATCCGCATAGGAGGAAACTAGTAAAACCGCCATCGTCCCCTTATGGGACGGAGTCCTCCCGTTAAGGGAAAGCATAAACCAATGCAACATAGCTTGCATAAAGGAACAATTCTATTAGAATTATCCCAGATAAGGTACATAGAATGAATGCTCAATTATACCAATAAATTGACACAGGTGAAGGAGACGCAAGGTTCTCAAGAACAAGTTTATTGACAGACAATAAATAGACAGGTTAACCACAATTATATATATGTATATATATATATATATATATATATATATATATATATATATATATATATATATATATATATATATATAAGAAGAGGATAACCCAAAACTTTAAGCATAAGTATGATAGTAAACAGAACTTGTTTATCTGAAAGAAAAAACATTAAATGCTACTTTTAAGATACCGAGGTATCAAAGTCATAAAAGTCTGTATTACAAATCAATCACATTAGCGTTAGAAACGCTCGGCACACATGTCTGCACTTATGCTAGGTTCACCTTTGGAAATGGAACAGTCTACATGGGCAACTCAGTGCCCTCACTTAGTTTGTAGTACAGTATGTAACTACACACTCACCCTGGAATTAATTGTCCCAATTAAAACCACTGTTCCTCGCAGAGTTAAACAGTAGGGTTAACGACACGACCCACTGCTACCACAGATCTCTTTAGTTCCTCTACTTGCTTCGCATAGTGGCGAAAGAACACTCTGGAAGACTTCCAGCCAGTGTATGAACGGAGATGTTCAAAATCCATACAATTAAAGAAATTTAAGGATGAGGCAACTTTCCTCGGATCGTGACCTGCGGGTGTACTGTCAGGATCCGCTCTGCGAATAAAATATGTGATTTTCGCTCTGAGTTGATTCAGAGATAAATTTGAGCCTGATGTTTCTCCCCTGAATAGTTGACCACCCTTGAAGTCTGAAGTTCTATGAAGATAGACCTTTAGGCATTCTACTGGACATAGAGATGCAACTTCTTTCAGAGGGCAGATTCTCCAGGGACCCCACCTGTTGGTGGGTAACTCATTCTTGGCGAGAAACGTAGGATACGGAAACAGGTTCAGTTCTCCCCCATCCAGGAACTGAACACGACCTGCCTCTCTCGAGAGGGCTACAATCTCACTAACCCTGGCCCTGGACGCGAGTGCAAATAGGAAAATAACTTTTTGTGTCAAATCCTTTAACGCACACTCTTCATTGCTCAACAGAGAAGCGAAATGAAGAACTTTGTCTAAAGACCATGAAATGGGCTTTGGAGGTGCTGAAGGTCTGAGCCTAGCGCAGGCTTTCGGAACTTTATTAAAGATCTCGTTACCTAGGTCGACCTGGAAGGCATATAGAATGGGTCTTGTCAAAGCAGACTTACACGCTGAAATCGTGTTAGCTGCCAATCCTTGACCATGGAGGTGGATGAAGAAAGATAAGCAGAAGTCTGTCGAGATCTCCTGCGGATTCTTCGCCTTGACAAAGGCCACCCATTTTCTCCAAGAGGACTCATATTGCCTTCTAGTAGATTTGCACTTATATTCCTCTAGGAAGTCTATGCTGGCTTTCGAAATCCCAAAACGCTTTCTCACCGCTAGGGAGAGAAAATCATGAGCTGCAGGGTGCGGGTTTTCTGTAATGAAGCGCAGACAGTCGACTTCTGGACTCGCTGGGTCAGAACTGGATCTGGTAGCGGTACAAACTTCAGCTGTAGTTCCAATGCCAGAGGGAACCACACGCTGTTTGGCCACTTGTGGGCCACTATTGCCGCTACCCCCTTGAAGGATCTCAGTTTGTTGAGGACCCTCAACAGAAGGTTGTGAGGAGGGAACAGATAAATCCTGGACCATCTGTTCCAGTCGAGGGACATCGCGTCCACTGCTTCCGCTAAGGGGTCCTCGTACGGGGACACGTACAGGGGCAACTTCTTGTTGTCTTTCGTCGCAAAGAGGTCTATCTGCAGTTCTGGGACTTGATTCAGAATGAAGGAGAATGATCCTGCGTCTAAGGACCATTCCGACTCTATCGGTGTGAACCTGGATAGAGCGTCCGCTGTCACATTGCGGACTTCTTGAAGGTGAACTGCCGACAGGTACCACTTCTTCTTTTCCGCCAATCGGAAGATGGCCAACATCACCTGGTTGAGAGGTGGTGACCTCGATCCTTGTCGATTCAAGCATCTCACAACTACCTCGCTGTCCATCACCAACCTTATGTGGATTGAGTGACGCGGGGAGACTTTCTTTAAGGTAAGGAGCACTGCCATAGCTTCTAGAAAGTTTATGTGAAAGGTCTTGAATAGCTTGGACCAAGTCCCCTGGACTTTTTTCCGATGAGAGTGACCTCCCCATCCCTCCTTCGAGGCGTCTGAGTGAATCGTCACCGACGGGGGAGGTGGCTGAAGAAGAACCGACTTCTTTAGATGTCTGGCTTGGGACCAAGGCCTGAGAAGAGTACGTAGCCGAAGCGGAACTGGTCTTCTCAGATCTCTTCGCGCGTTTGATGCATAACTTCTCCAAACTCCGGTTGCATCCTTTAGCTGTGCTCTTAGCACTGGGTCTGTCACCGAAGCAAACTGGAGAGAGCCCAGTACCCTCTCCTGTTCGCGTCTTGATATCCTTACGGAATCTAGAAGTCTCTTGACAGAACCCGCTATCTCCTTCCTTTTCTTCGCCGGGATGGAGAAACGGTGTGACAAAAGGTCCCAGTGGATTCCCAGCCACTGGAACTTTTGAGATGGAGAAAGTCGAGACTTTTTTCTGTTGATCTTGAAGCCTAGGTACTCTAGGAACTGGATCACTTGACTGGAAGCTTGCAAGCATTCTGTCTCGGATGCTGCCCACACCAACCAGTCGTCCAGGTAGGCTACTACCTGAATTCCCTTTAGGCGTAATTGTTTGAGAGCTACGCTCGCAAGCTTCGTAAAAATCCTTGGGGCTATGTTTAGCCCGAATGGCATGGCTCTGAAGGCGTATAGTCTTCGTTGTAGCCTGAACCCTAGGTAGGGGGAGAGTCGACGGTTGATTGGAATGTGCCAATAGGCGTCTGACAAGTCTATAGAGACGGAATATCTCCTCTTGGGCAGTAAGGTCCTTATGTGTTGCAGTGTTAGCATCTTGAATTTGCAATTCACTATGAACTTGTTGAGTGGCGACAAGTCCAGAATGACTCTGAGCTTTTCCGAGTCTTTCTTGGGAACACAAAACAGCCTCCCTTGGAATTTGATGGACTTCACCTTTCGGATCACATTTTTCTCCAACAGTTCTTGAACGTACTTCTCCAGAACGGGGGTGGAGTGTTGGAAAAACTGAAGGCACGGGGGTGGAGTGCTGTACCAGCTCCAGCCCAGTCCATTCTTGAGTAGGCTGTGGGCCCAGGGATCGAAGGTCCACCGATCCCGAAATTTCAGAAGTCTTCCTCCTACCGGTATCATCTCACTTGGACTGCCGTCCTGAGGTCTTGCCTCCCTGACCACAACCACCCCTGAATCCCCTTCCCCTGGAGGGGCGCCTAGACGAGCCTCTGGCTGCTCCTCTAGGCTTTGCTCGAAAGGAAGTAGACTGCCCTTCGAACGATGGGGTGAATGCCTTGGACTGTGTCGACACGGCCTGGGGTACCCACTGAAAAGTGGTCGGGGTTTGTGCCACGATCTGGGGCACTGGAGGCAATGGCAATTGCAGTTGCTGTTGCTGTCTAAAAGGCTTGGCTGGCCGAGACGGTAGCCTAGTCCTCATAGTCTTCCTCTTTGGTTGAGGACCCTCATCCGGGGAAGACTTTCTTTTGATAGCCAGGCCCCACTTCTGGAGAAGGTTTCTATTCTCCAAGGCAGCCTTATCAACAACTTCTTCGACCAAATCGGTAGGGAAAAGGTCTTTGCCCCAAATGTTGGAGGAGACTAGTTTCCTTGGCTCGTGCCTCACCGTAGCCGAGGTGAACACGAACTCCCTACAAGCTCTCCTCGCCTTGACGAAGCCATAAAGGTCCTTCGTCACTGTGGCCAGATGAGTCTTGGCCACCACCATGAACATTTCATGGACCTTGGGGTCACTTGCCATCGTCTCAAGAGTAGTCTGAAGAGACATTGAGGCAGCCAGTCTTTCTTTTGTCTCGAACTCTCTCCGCAAGAGAAAGTCAGACAGCTTAGGGAGGTCCTTGCCGAACTGACGTCCGGCAATATCAGCCTCCAACTTCCCAACTGAGAACATAAGATGGACGTCCTTCCAGTCTTTGTGGTCCATAGGCAGGGCCAGCGACAAGGGTTTACACTCCTCCAGGGAGTGGCAAGACTTGCCGGCCTCGACTGCTTTTAGTACAGCCGCAAACCCTTTCTGTAAAAATGGGAAGGCTCTAGCAGGAGAGGACACAAAGGAAGGGAGCTTCTTGCTCAATGCAGCTACCTTTGAGTTAGAAAAGCCCCTCTCTTTCAACGAGGATGAAAGCAGAGCTTGAGCCTTAGCATGGTCCATCACTATGACCTCCTTTGGCTCTGTCTCCTACTTTGAAGCTGGTTCCTTCCTCAGCCGGACATAACAGTCCGGATATGATGCCTTGCTGGGCCAGAATTCCACCTCCTCTAGGGGAACTGAGCCCAACTTATCCGAGATGACGATCTTTCCAGTCGTCATCGGCATGTGCTCAGCATACCTACATGGGTTAGCATCTGAGCACAAGAGAAGGTCTTTCACATTGAGCCTTTTCCGGGGACCATGTGATTCTGCAAGGCTCTGCATCCGCAGTTCCATTGCAGCCGCCTTCTCCTGATTCTCCTTCTGCATTTGTTGGATCATTCCAACAATGGAGGAGAGGGCCTGTCCCAGCTCTACTGGGAGACCGGCCGATGTTGAGGGAATAGGCTCCGGGATCTGAACCGGAGTAGCCGACACCTCGTCGACCTCTTCCTCTACAACGTCTGGGGCTTGAACTTCATCCTGGGCTTCTGCCAGGAGGTCTTCCTCCAGACGCTCGTCCACGTCAGACATCCTGTCATCTAACTGGATGTCTTGCATAGCGACCGCGACTTCAGCATCCACCTGGATCTGAACTTGGGGGATCTCCTCTTGAGGCTGGGGAATCACTGCATCAGCTGATGCCTTAGGGAAAAGATACGCCCTCATCTTCTCACTTGGAAAATAAGGTCCAGAGGTGTTCTTCTGGAAGCCCCTTACCCAGGTACGAAGCTTCTCCCTTGTTATATCCCTTGATTCCGCCGTCCTAGGGGAATCAAAGGCCTCAGTAATCAGGTTAGTGCACACAGTATATACCTGAGGGTTCCAATACCGGAGATCACCCTTGGAGACAGCACATGGTGCGTGTCTCCTACAAAACTCATGTCCGCAGAGGTTCTTGCTGCGGACGTTGCAGAAAACACTTCCGCACTTCGGAGGGTCCTCCTGTAAAGAGAAGAAATTTCCATGAGTATCAAGTGAACTATGTATCACTGGATATGCATAGTATAGCATAACAATTCAGAAAGGAAAGACACACACTTGTGTTTCCTTCACAACCAATTGTTGCAGCCTTCCAGATAATAAAATCTAATGATTAATCTCTTCTAGAATAACCAAAGCAAAGTTTCCAGAGGAAACAGGTGGAGCTCACACCTAAGCAATGATTTTAAAATCCTGGATAATTGACAAGAAAGAACTCACTTTCTTATCTGTAGGGCAACAGCAAAGGGCTGTGCAAGAAAACACAAAAGTGTTAGAACACACAGTGCTGTACCAAAACCTATACTATAGTTTTCTTCTTACAGTATATGTTATACTGAAGAATACTAGTACAGTATAGGAGGTTATGTGCCGGCCGGCATACACCCTAACTAGCTTTAAAGTATACTACTTAACAGCTATAAGGCGGCAGAACGCTGGTTCAAATGCATGTGCCGGCCGGCAGTAACTGCTGGCCGGCAACAGCCAATGTTGGCCGGCAATGACTGCCGGCCGGCAACTACACAAGGTAGTACCCGGCTGCCGGCCACACTCTTGGCGACCGGCAGACAAGGGCTGACATTAGCCGGCCGGCAAAGGTACACGACCGATGCCAGCCGGCAGCAAAAGAACCAGAGGACTACGACTGCCCGGCTGCCGGCCTCATAGGCCGGCAGCCGGGTCGGGTACAGCACTAGAAGAATAACAGAATGGATGCCGGGATAAGAGTGTACACTACCTCCAAGCCCGGCAATCCGAAAGAGTGCATATAAGGAAGGGGAGAATCTAATTCAGGCTTCCTGACCAATGCCGTCTGGCTCTACAGGCAGGCATGGATGAGGGACCAAGGGAGGTCCGGGCAGCACTCAAAGCAGAAGACCCTTGCCGGCCGGCAGCTCTGCCGGCCGGCAATGGACTGAGTCAATTCCACATCCTAACCTATTCTAGGTCCAGATGTAGAATGACGTACAGTACTGTAATGGCTAGGCCATTACGGAGAT
>NC_090733.1:11212414-11214914 GCF_036898095.1 Palaemon carinicauda | reverse complement strand
TATATATATATATATATATATATATATATATATATATATACTGTGAACCCTGGTTTATCGCGGTAGATATGTTCCAGACCTGACCGCGATAGGTGAAAATCCGCGAAGTAGTGACACCATATTTACCAATTTATTTAACATGTATTTTCAGACTTTTAAAACCTTCCCTTGTACGTAGTACTTTTAACAAACTACCCTTTAATGTACAAAACACTTAATGCATGTACTACACTATCCTAAATATTAAAGGCGATTTTATATCATGCGTTTCCTAAACGCGCCAAAAAGCACGATAAAAAATGGCAACCAATGTTTTGTTTACGTTTCTCTGATCATAATGAAGAAACAAACGCATTTAGTGTACACATCTGTGTATAGGTTAGTTTTTGCATCGATTATATTTATTATACAGTATGTTGATTTTGTTATTACCAATGTTTTACTTAATTTTTCTTATAACTTCCAAATGAAATGTTTTTCTTTATGACGCCGCCTGAAACTACGGCGTCATAAAGTACGCTCAGTAAACAACCACGCTCAGTAAACAAAGAAGGCATTTAACACGCATGATGAAAGTGATAAATAATGATATTACAGTAAAAGCTTTTAGAAAATATGTTATTACAAATATTATTTACTGTATCTTTATAAAATCATTCAGTACATACTGTACGTAGCAAAGCAGGAAAATAATTTACGAGAGAGAGAGAGAGAGAGAGAGAGAGAGAGAGAGAGAGAGAGAGAGAGAGAGAGAGAGAGAGAGATTGTTTTACGTACGTAAATGTAAATTTTAAACGAAAAAAATATGATAGGTTACAACATGTATACTCTTCAGACTTTTAAAACCTTCCCTTTAACTTAATGCATACAGTACTAAACTAAAACAGGCACAAATATTAAAATGTTAGAATATTAAAGTAAAAAATAAAGATTGTTACTGTACTCACCACGAAAGAAGTTGAAGAAAAACTTGAATGATGATGGCGATGAATTTGCTGCACAGTAGAAATGATGATGATGAAGCTGATGATGTCTTCTACTGTGCAACCAATGATAGTATTTTACGTCTCTTCAGGCGGAGGTGTCTTTTCCTGGGACACCTCTTCAACTTCTTCCTGGGAAACTTCTTTAATTTCTTCCGAAGGCGTACTAGCAGGAGGAACTGGCTCTTTTTTGCGAGGCTGGAAGAACATTGTGATCGGAAGTTGCTGCCGCTGCTTCTTTTTTCGCTCTAAGAGCATCCTGTAGGGAGTCATGTCTTCATCGATCTTGTTGCAGAATTGCATAGACCGAACCATATTCTCGTCCCACTCTTGCAACATTTCTTTCACCTCTTTTATATGGTTGCAGACCTTGGCAAGCCGTTCTAATGTTAAGCCCGTTTCTTCGACATTTTCTTGGGTCTCTTCCTGTGTTTCGCTCTCTTCTTCACTGGCCGATTTCGTCAGGTCTTCTAGGTCTGCGTCAGTTAGCGGCTGGGAATGGCAGTCCAACAACTCGTCGACGTCTCCAGTCGTCATGTCGCCAAACCCGTCACCTCCAATCATCGCAGCCAACTGCACAGATTTGCGTATTGCAGAGTGTTGGATTTCAGACGGAATAAATCCCTCGTCATCGTAAACAATCTGGGGCCACAACTTCTTCCAGCTTGCATTCACGGTTGCAGGTTTCATTTCTTGCAGTGCCTTCTGAATGTTCTGCAGGCACGTGGCTATAGTGTACTGCCGCCAGTACGCCTTCAAATTAAAATCTTCATCTTCATCTTCTTGGGCAGCATCCACACACCCAACGAGGTCCGCCAAGGTATTCTTCGTGTAGAGGGCCTTGAACGCCCTGATAACCCCCTGGTCCATCGGTGGAATTAATAACGTGGTGTTGGGTGGCAGGAACTCAACCTGAACGCCCTCACGCGACAGGTCAGTTGCGTGTCCACCAGCGTTATCCATAAGGAGAAGGATCTTGAATGGCAAGCCCTTCTCTAAGAGATATTGACTGACTTGCGGGATGAAACACTGGTGGAACCAGTTGGAGGTCAGCATCTTCGCAATCCATGCTTTTGGATTATGCATCCAGTACACGGGAAGGAGATTCTTATTCTTATTTTTCAAAGCGCGAGGATTTTTCGACTTGTAAATAAGCCCCGGCTTTAGCAAAAATCCAGCAGCATTGCCACACATCACGAGGGTAACACGATCCTTGAATGCTTTAAAGCCAGAGGCTTTGGCTTCTTCTTTGAACAGGAAAGTTCGCGACGGCATTCTCTTCCAAGACAAGCCGGTCTCATCCATATTAAACACTTGTTCCGGCTTGTATCCACCTTTGGCGATAATATTCTTGAACGTCTGGTTCACGTAAGTTTCAGCAGCCGCAGTGTCAGCAGAAGCAGCCTCGCCATGCATATATATATACATATCTTATATATATATATATATATATATATATATATATATATATATATATATATATATATATATATATATATATATATATATATATATAT
>NC_090733.1:11184914-11204914 GCF_036898095.1 Palaemon carinicauda | reverse complement strand
CTACGAAGATAGACCTTTAGGCATTCTACTGGACATAGAGATGCATCTTCTTTCAGAGGGCAGATTCTCCAGGGACCCCACCTGTTGGTGGGTAACTCATTCTTGGCGAGAAACGTAGGATCCGGAAACAGGTTCAGTTCCCCCCCATCCAGGAACTGAACACGACCTGCCTCTCTCGAGAGGGCTACGATCTCACTAACCCTGGCCCCGGACGCGAGTGCAAATAGGAAAATAACTTTTTGTGTCAAATCCTTTAACGCACATTCTTCATTGCTCAACAGGGAGGCGAAATGAAGAACTTTGTCTAAAGACCATGAGATGGGCTTTGGAGGTGCCGAAGGTCTGAGCGTAGCACAGGCTTTCGGAACTTTATTAAAGATCTCGTTACCTAGGTCGATCTGGAAGGCAAATAAAATGGGTCTCATCAAAGCAGATTTACACACTGAAATCGTGTTAGCTGCCAACCCTTGACCTAGGAGGTGGATGAAGAAAGATAAGCAGAAGTCCGTTGAGATCTCCTGCGGATTCTTTGCCTTTACAAAGGCCACCCATTTTCTCCAAGATGACTCATATTGCCTTCTAGTCGATTTGCACTTATATTCCTCTAGGAAGTCTATGCTGGCTTTCGAAATCCCGAAACGCTTTCTCACCGCAAGGGCGAGAAAATCATGAGCTGCAGGGTCCGGGTTTTCTGTAATGAAGCGCAGACAGTCGACTTCTGGACTCGCTGGGTCAGAACTGGATGTGGTAGCGGCACAAACTTCATGCTGTTCGGCCACTTGTGGGCCACTATTGCCGCTACCCCCTTGAAGGATCTCAGTTTGTTGAGGACCCTCAACAGAAGGTTGTGAGGGGGGAACAGATAAATCCTGGACCATCTGTTCCAGTCGAGGGACATCGCGTCCACTGCTTCCGCTAAGGGGTCCTCGTACGGGGACACGTACAGGGGCAACTTCTTGTTGTCTTTCGTCGCAAAGAGGTCTATCTGCAGTTCTGGGACTTGATTCAGAATGAAGGAGAATGATCCTGCGTCTAAGGACCATTCCGACTCTATCGGTGTGAACCTGGATAGAGCGTCCGCTGTCACGTTGCGGACTCCTTGAAGGTGAACTGCCGACAGGTACCACTTCTTCTTTTCTGCCAATCTGAAAATGGCTAACATCACCTGGTTGAGAGGTGGTGACCTCGACCCTTGTCGATTCAAGCATCTCACAACCACCTCGCTGTCCATCACCAATCTTATGTGGATCGAGTGACGCGGGGAGACTTTCTTTAAGGTAAGGAGCACTGCCATAGCTTCTAGAAAGTTTATGTGAAAGGTCCTGAATAGCTTGGACCAAGTCCCCTGGACTTTTTTCCGATGAGAGTGACCTCCCCATCCCTCCTTTGAGGCGTCTGAGTGAATTGTTATCGACAGGGGAGGTGGCTGAAGAAGAACAGACTTCTTTAGATGTCTGGCTTGGGACCAAGGCCTGAGAAGAGTACGTAGCCGAGGCAGCACTGGTCTTCTCAGATCTCTTCGCGCGTTTGATGCATACCTTCTCCAAACTCCGGTTGCATCCTTTAGCTGTGCTCTTAGCACTGGGTCTGTCACCGAAGCAAACTGGAGAGAGCCTAGTACCCTCTCCTGTTCGCGTCTTGATATCCTTTCGGAATCTAGAAGTCTCTTAACAGACCCCACTATCTCCTTCCTTTTCTTCGTCGGGATGGAGAAACAGTGTGACAAAAGGTCCCAGTGGATTCCCAGCCACTGGAAATTTTGGGATGGAGAAAGTCGAGACTTTTTTCTGTTGATCTTGAAGCCTAGGTACTCTATGAACTGGATCACCTGACTGGAAGCTTGCAAGCATTCGGTCTCGGATGCTGCCCACACCAACCAGTCGTCCAGGTAGGCTACTACCTGAATTCCCTTTAGGCGTAATTGTTTGAGAGCTGCGCTCGCAAGCTTCGTGAAAATCCTCGGGGCTATGTTTAGCCCGAATGGCATGGCTCTGAAGGCGTATAGTCTCCGTTGTAGCCTGAACCCTAGGTAGGGGGAGTGTCGACGGCTGATTGGGATGTGCCAATAGGCGTCTGACAAGTCTATAGAGACTGAGTATGCCCTCTTGGGCAGTAAGGTCCTTATGTGTTGCAGTGTTAGCATTTTGAATTTGCAATTCACTATGAACTTGTTGAGTGGCGACAAGTCCAGAATGACTCTGAGCTTTTCCGAGTCTTTCTTGGGAACACAAAACAGCCTCCCTTGGAATTTGATGGACTTCACCTTTCGGATCACCTTTTTCTCCAACAGTTCTTGAACGTACTCCTCCAGAACGGGGGTGGAGTGTTGGAAAAACCGAAGGCACGGAGGTGGAGTGCTGTACCAGCTCCAGCCCAGTCCATTCTTGAGTAGGCTTTGGGCCCAGGGATCGAAGGTCCAACGATCCCAAAATTTCATCAGTCTCCCTCCTACCGGTATCATTTCACTTGGACTGCCGTCCTGAGGTCTTGCCTCCCTGACCAGGACCACCTCTGAATCCCCTTCCCCTTGAGGGGCGCCTAGACGAGCCTCTGGCTGCTCCTCTAGACTTTGCTCAAAAGGAAGAAGACTGTCCTTCGAACGTTGGGGTGAATGCCGTGGAATGACCTGGCACAGCCTGGGGTACCCACTGAAAAGTGGTCGGGGTTTGTGCCACCATCTGGGGCACTGGAGGCAATGGCAATTGCAGTTGCTGTTGCTGTCTAGAGGGCTTGGCTGGCCGAGACGGTAGCCTAGTCCTCATATTCTTCCTCTTTGGTTGAGGACCCTCATCCGGGGAAGACTTTCTTTTGATAGCTAGGCCCCACTTCTGGAGAAGGTTTCTATTCTCCACGGCGGCCTTATCAACAACCTCTTTGACCACATCGGTAGGGAAAAGGTCTTTTCCCCAAATGTTGGAGGAGATTAACTTCCTTGGCTCGTGCCTCACCGTAGCCCCGGTGAACACGAACTCCCTACAAGCTCTCCTTGCCTTGACGAAGCTATAAAGGTCCTTCGTCACTGTGGCTAGGTGAGTCTTAGCCACCACCATGAACATTTCATGGACCTTGGGGTCACTTGCCATCGTCTCAAGAGTAGTCTGAAGAGACATTGAGGCAGCCAGTCTTTCTTTTGTCTCGAACTCTCTTCGTAAAAGAGAGTCGGACAGCTTGGGGAGGTCTTCGCCGAATTGCCGTCCGGCAATATCAGCCTCCACCTTCCCCACTGAGAACGTCAGATGGACATCCTTCCAGTCTTTGTGGTCCATAGGCAGGGCCAGCGACAGGGGTTTACACTCCTCCAGGGAGGGGCAAGGCTTGCCGGCCTCGACTGCCTTTAGGACAGCCGCAAACCCTTTCTGTAAAAAGGGGAAGGGTCTAGCAGGAGAGGACACAAAGGAAGGGAGCTTCTTGCTCAATGCAGCTACCTTCGAGTTAGAGAAGCCCCTCTCCTTCATCGAGGATGAAAGTAGGGCTTGAGCCTTAGCGTGGTCCATGATTATGACCTCCTTCGGCTCTGTCTCCTCCCTTGAAGCTGGTTCTTTTCTCAGCCGGACATAGCAGTCTGGATATGATGCCTTGCTGGGCCAGAATTCCACCTCTTCTAGGGGAACTGAACCCAGCTTATCCGAGATGACGATCTTTCCAGTCGTCATCGGCATGTGCTCAGCATACCTCCATGGGTTAGCATCTGAGCATAAGGGAAGGTCTTTCACATTGAGCCTTTTCTGGGGCCCATGTGATTCTGCCAGGGACTGCATCCGCAGTTCCATAGCAGCTGCCTTCTCCTGATTCTCCTTCTGCATTTGTTGGATCATTCCAACAATCGAAGAGAGGGCCTGTCCCAGTTCTACTGGGAGACCGGCCGATGTTGAGGGAATAGGCTCCGGAATCTGAACCGGAGTAGCCGACACCTCGTCGACCTCATCCTCTACGACGTCCGGGGCTTGAACTTCATCCTGACCTTCTGCCAGGAGGTCTTGTTCCAAACGCTCGTCCACGTCAGACATCCTGTCATCTAACTGGATGTCTTGCATCGCGACCGCGACTTCAACGTCCACCTGGACCTGATCTTGAGGGATCTCCTCTTGAGGCTGGGGAATTACTGCATCAGCTGATGCCTTGGGAAAAAGATACGCCCTCATCTTCTCACTTGGAAGATAAGGGCCAGAGGTGTTCTTTTGGAAGCCCCTTACCCAGGTACGAAGCTTCTCCCTTGCTATATCCCTTGATTCCGCCGTCCTAGGGGAATCAAAAGCCTCAGTAATCAGGTTAGTGCATACAGTACATACCTGAGGATCCCAATACTGGAGATCATCCTTGGAGACAGCGCATGCTGCGTGTCTCCTACAAAACTCATGTCCGCAGAGGTACTTGCTGCGGACGTTGCAGAAAACATTTCCGCACTTCAGAGGGTCCTCCTGTAAAGAGAAGAAATTTCCATGAGTATCAAGTGAACTATGTATCACTGGATATGCTTAGTATAGCATAACAATTCAGAAAGGAAAGACACACACTTGTGTTTCCCTCACAACCCATTGTTGCAGCCTTCCAGATAATAAAATCAAATGGTTAATCTCTTCTAGAGTAACCAATGCAAGGTTTCCAGAGGAAACAGGTGGAGCTCACACCTAAGCAATGATTTTAAAATCCTAGATAATAGACAGGAAAGAACTCACTTTCCTATCTGTAGGGCAACAGCAAAGGGATGTGCAAGAAAACACAATAGTGTTAGAACACGCAGTGCTGTACCAAAACCCTTACCATAGTTTTCTTCTTACTGTATATGTTATACTGAAGAATACTAGTACAGTATAGGGGGATGCGTGCCGGCCGGCACTTGCCGGCCGGCACACACCATAACTAGCTTTAAAGTATACTACTTAACAGCTATAAGGCGGCAGCACTCTGGTTCAAATGCATGTGCCGGCCGGCAGCAACTGCCGGCCGGCAACAGCCAATGTCGGCCGGCAATGGCTGCCGGCCGGCAACTACACAAGGTAGTACCCAGCTGCCGGCCACACTCTTGGTGACCGGCAGACAAGGGCTGACATAAGCCGGCCGGCAAAGGTACAAGACCGATGCCAGCCGGCAGCAAAAGAACCAGAGGACTACACCTGCCCGGCTGCCGGCCTCATAGGCCGGCAGCCGGGTCTGGTACAGCACTAGAAGAAAAATAGAATGGATGCCGGGATAAGAGTGTACACAACCTCCAAGCCCGGCAATCCGAAAGAGTGCATATAAGGAAGGGGAGAATCTAATTCAGGCTTCCTGACCAATGCCGTCTGGCTCTACAGGCAGGCATGGATGAGGGACCAAGAGAGGTCCAGGCAGCACTCAAAAATATAAGACCCTTGCCGGCCGGCAGCTCTGCCGGCCGGCAAGGGGCTGAGTCAATTCCACATCCTAACCTATACTAGGTCCAGATGTAGAACGACGTACAGTACAGTAATGGCTAGGCCATTACGGAGAAAGAGGGGGAAGGGATAAGAGGGTCCTACCAACCTTGCTTTAGTGACAGATCACCCGCAGCCAAGAAACTTATCTTAGCCTAAGGGAGATCTAAGGGGGAAGGCCAGCAATACTTGCCAGCTCCCAGAGCACCAAAGCAAGGAAGGTGTTGCTACTCCCAGGGAAAGAAACTTATCCTCCCCCGAGAACAGCAACAAGGACTAGTCTGGTAGATCACAAAAGAAGGAATCATATCCACAGAAACCTTCGGTAGTGACCTAAGGAGGCTAAGCCCCCTTTGTCTGTGTCAGGCCAGCGAGGGGGACTCTGCCCCAAGCCAGACAAACACAGACTCAGACTAAAAAACTCTGTTGTTCTATCCCTCTTTGAACCATACTACAGGAACAGGAAGGTACAGTAACACCCCAGTATAGTTTTATCGAAAATAAATTCGGAAAAAACCACTTAGGGATAAGCCCAAGGCTTAAACAGAGGGAAAGGGATTGCATACCTTCTCTGAAGAAAAGAAAGCAACCGGGGAGTATGATAAAGTATACTAAGGCTCCATAAGCAACTAGCCTAGGCACCAAGAGAATCGATTACCTAAATCACCGAAACTCACTCGTATTCTATCTTGGAAATATTCCACACAGTCTTAAATGTATAAAACATAGCCTAAAGCTTCAATAAAATTTTTATTACACTCGGAAAACCAAAATCATGCATGAAGTACTAGGACCAAACGACTAGGCTACATGGCCTAGCGTAGGCCAGAATGGCGAATACTTCGCCAAAATAATACTAAGCACGAAAGGAAATCCTATGTAAAGCTAAATAGCTAAAATTTATTAAAGCAAAACAACCAGGAATGTCGCTCTGACTAACTAAACTTATACCTAGCGAGCGACAGCGTCCAGGACGCCTCTGGTAGGCTACGGCTCTTGTATCAAAGATTAATCCTATTAATCACTCAAAAATTTACCAAGAGCCTACATTTATACATAAAAGACATTATACTCAACTTATCAGAGGCCGACGAAGACGGAGAACCCATGAAAAAGTAGAAACACAGGAAAAAACACCGAGTTGTTAAGCTACGCAAAAAGGAATACAGATGGCGCCAGGATTGGCGCCAGGCACGCATACGAATCGGAGGATAAGGAAGCCTTGGGAGCGGCTCCCCTTTTTCTTTCCCGAATTCGTTTCTTGCCAATCCCTCCTACGAGACGAAATCTCTGTCCAGGATGCAGATTGCCATGTGGCGTGTCAAGAATAAGTCCTCTGTAGGTTCAGCAGCATATAAATTATCTAAGTACCTTGTGAATATCCTCAATCCTTTAGTTGGCACCATTTCATATTCAAATATAAAAAATAATGTAGACTTGATTAACAAACTGAATGAAGTACAGATTAATAGTACCTGTAGGCTTGTCAGTTTTGATGTAGTCTCACTATTCACAAAAGTACCTATTGATGACATGTTGGAATTTTTATCTGAAACATTAGATAATAGACAATTGAATCTACCATTCTCCAAACACACTTTAATAGAAATAATTAAACTATGTATAAAAGATTGTAAATTTGAATTCAATGGGAGATTTTATGCACAAACTTTTGGTATGGCTATGGGAAACCCTTTATCCCCAGTATTGAGCAATCTATATATGGAATTTTTTGAAAGCAGAATCTTAAATAACATCATACCTAATAATGTAAAATGGTTTAGATATATTGACGACATAATATGTGTGTGGCCAGGAAATGAAAATTTAGATAACTTTTTTCTTAGATTGAATAGTTTGGTACCATCAATAAATTTCACTATGGAGCTGGAGAATAATTGTACCCTACCTTTTTTGGACTGTCGCATACATAGATGTAATAATAGTCTCAAGTTTAGTGTATACAGAAAGCCAACGAATATCTCGGCATATGTCCATTATTACTCAAAACCAAGGCAACAAAGTTAAGAAATCTGTATTTACTTCCATGTTTTTAAGAGCATTTCGAGTCTGCAGCCCTAAATATATTGATGACGAAATAAATGGTATTAGAGCAATAGGTAAAAAACTAAAGTATCCTGAAATTGTGTTAGATGATGCCCTAAGAACAGCAAAAAAGACTTTTTCCGGTAATGATAACAGAAAAAACTACAACACACAAAATTTACTTGTACTACCTTATTGTGATTCATTTAAAGAAATTCCCCAACTGTTAAAAAACTTCAATGTAAATGTAGCATTTAAGAGTAAAAATACAATAAAAACTGCCTTAATAAAGAATTCTCCTGACATTACCAAAGGATGTGTATATCGTATTCCATGCAATGCTTGTGAAAAATACTATAATGGTCAAACTGGTAAAGCCCTAGAAAAGAGAATTGAACAACATAAGAAAAGTGTCAGGTATGCTCAAGATAATAACGCACTCTTTGCTCACGTTAGAGATAAAAATCACCCTATTAATTGGTCAGGTGCAAAGAAATTGGTTCATTCAAATAACTTAGTGGAAAGAAACATCATAGAGTCCAGTTTCATAAAAGAAACCTTTGAAAACAACTTGAATATTGGTCATGGAATGTATAAACTCGACGCCTTTATATGTAAAGAGATTTGTAAGCTATATAAAAAAACATTAACCACTTAATGGAGAATTGAATGTATTGTGAATAATTAACGTCGCTGTGAAATTAATATTTAGACCTAAGCTACCATTCATTAAAGGAAACAATTATTTTATATAGTATGCATAAGTAGAGTGGCACTATATAGTGTTATGCTAGATATAAGTATTGATATATACATCATTATATGGTTATGATATTAATGATGTATACATATAAATGTATATATGCATATGTATGTATGTGTAGATGTATATATACATGTATATATGTATGTGTATATGTATGTATATATGTATGTGTATGTATATGTATGTGTATGTGTATGTATATGTGTATATATATATATATATATATATATATATATATATATATATGTATGTGTATATATATATGTATATATATTTGTATGTTTGTGTATGTTTTGCTTATGTATTTATATAGATATGGATACCGTATTGTCATATAAATAAATTGTACTGAAAATAAAAAAAGAAGAAAACAAGAATATACCTGCCACTAGAAATGACCCTTTTTAGCAGGTGTCTAATGAGCTTGGGGGACTCCTCCTACTCAACACCTGACCCAGGTAGTTGGTAAGGGAGTGTCATTGTTCTCTAAATCTCTATATGTATGTTCGTACGCTTGCTTTCCATATAAATTGTAAAGAAACCTCTATCAATAAATCAGTCCTCTGAGGAAGTATCACGAAACTAGTCAGGACTTAAGTGTATATTTCGTATTTTCATTTTCCCTGTGGTTCTTCTGCATATATATATATATATATATATATATATATATATACATATATACACACGGAGCATTCCAAAAAAACAAACACACTCTTTGACTTTGAGCTAATTTTTTTTTTTCTATTCCAGATTTGATTTTGGAATAAGAATGGCGGATACTGGGCTTACGTTCGAGCAAAAAAAAAAATGTTCTAAAAACATTCTGGAAATGTAAAAATAAAGCTGAAGTGCAAAGACGATGCCCCAACACTTGACACTATTTCACGAATCATATATAACTTTGACAATCATGGGACCATCCAGTACATGAAAAAAAAGTCATTCAGGACGAAAAAGAACATAGACAAGCCCAACTACAGAGCAAGATGTTATTGATAATGTTCAGAATTCTCCACGAAAATCTGTTTGTCAACTGTCACGTGAAACAGTTATCCAAAAATCGAGCGTCCTTCGCATTTTGAAGCGTGCTTAATGAAAAAGTTTGATTTTTTTTTCTTTTCAGCGCTAGTTCATGCTCTAAACGAAGATGACCCTGATCGAAGGATTAAATTCTGCGAGTGGTACCGTTCACGATATGCAGACGATAACACGTTTTCACTGAAAATTATCTATAGTGACGAAGACACATTTAAATTAAATGGCTCGAAAAATCGCCTTAACTGCAGTTACTGGCCACAAGAAAATCCTAATCTTACAGTGGAACGTCACTTGAATTTGCCTGGAGTCTCTGTTTAGTGTGAACTTTCAGCTAGGGGACTTATTGGACCATTCTTTTTCGAAGGCACAGTGATTGGGTTGAATTATCTCGATATGTTGCAAGAATTTGTTATTCCATGCTTCCAAGAACAATTTGGGGATGCCGAGTTCTACTTCCAACAAGATGGTACACCCCACACTTTCATCGTGATGTGAGAGGTTATCTGGATTAAACGCTGCAAAACAAATGGATTGGAAGAAGAGAGGCCGTAGAATTTCTTGCTAGGTCGCCAGATTTGACACACATGGACTTTTTTGTGGGGATTTTTAAAGGAAAAGGTATACAATTGACGAAATCACAGAGGCAATCGAAGAAGAATGTGCTCAGATACCGAGAGAATTGCTACTAACAGTTTTTAGTTCCATATTTTCACGATGCGAAAAGTGTATTGAGCAGGACGGCAACCTGTTTGAACACTCTATGTGAGCTGATCTTTTATTTATTTTTTTCTACATTCCCAAATTGCCCCATGTATCCTTACTTTTTTACTGTGAACTCTCGGAATCTTTAAATGTGCATTGTTTCTCTCTCCTGTAAATCTGTTTTCCACGTTAATATAAAAACAATTTAACAAGTTGTAACAATCCAAAGAATGTATACATCTATTTGGGACATCCTGTATATAGTGAAATATAAAATCACTTTGAGATCAGCTTCAAGGAAAAAGGCTATAACAGGAGAGAGAGAGAGAGAGAGAGAGAGAGAGAGAGAGAGAGAGAGAGAGAAAGAGAGAGAGAGAGAGAGAGAGAGAGAGAGAGAGAGAGAATGCTAATTCTTTTTATATATGCGTGTCCCGCCAACGGCTAAAGTATTCTCCTGTTTAGATTGAAGATTAATCATATAAATAGGAAACTATACATAAAATAACAGGCACTATTTTCATGCAGAAAAATTACCCATTTTATATTATTTTCGTAGCTAAGAAAAATCATAACGACTTACTATATTTCTATTATAAGATACTTTGATCTTTCTGCATCCATAATCCGGTCATAAAACGGATAATTGTTATTTAAAATATTATCTTAACATTCATAGGAATTTACAGATAATATTTTGGATATAAATTCTTCTATATGAAGCTATATTTTAATATAATTTAAAATCAGAAAGAATGAAAAAAAAAAAAATAGAAATGGTATGAACAAGTTTGTTCAGAATTTCAAGCTTTTCCTCAAAGCTTTTCAGCTTTTAGGAAAACCAAAGTTTGTAGCTGTGAAACGAATACGGCATTCGAGTAGCGCTTTCGTAAATGAACAATGACTCTACTACACGTTGAATATATACAAGGTCCTGGATATATATATATATATATATATATATATATATATATATATATATATATATATATATATATATATATATATATATATATATATATATATATATATATATATATATAAAGTGTATATTGTATATCCATTCAGCTTTGCGCGCTCTGCATTCGCGGCGGAGCTTTTGACGTATAATCAGATTAGCCAAACCCAGTGAAATAAAAGTTATTTTCCAAAGTTTTATACAGCATTATAACTTTCATTCCGACGCACAATGCCGCACTTGTTATTCGTTTTTTTCCCAAATTAAACCTAAAAAAAAGTCGCAGTTTTCCATTTGCCACACAGGACAGTAAAATCGGTACTTGTATTTGACAAAGCAATTAGTGAGATTTTCATTGTATCCATTGCTCGTAAAAGCTCAAAAACTCATTTCTATTTGCGTTCTGCCAGCGGAAATAGTTTAAAACAGACACAAAAATGATGAAACAATTCAGATTTTTCTTAGTTCCACTGTTTAAACGACTATATTTTGCCATTTGAAAAAAAAAAAAAAACAAGAAAAAAGAAGACGCTTCATGTTTCATGTTTATAATTCTTTGGATTCGAGGTATCACCTTGCGGATGATAATTGCCCCATAAGATAAAGGGTTGCCGTACATTTTTTCCGTCCCCATCAGCTTTTCTTCTATATAGTCGGAATTGAAGTGCGCCGATGGTTTACAGCATTGAAATGACTCCGGTTTATATAGCTAGGATAAATACTCATTATATTTAGAATTTGAAATTTCTATTTGCGCGTTACGAAAGTTTTCACAAAAATGATAGTTACAGTAAGCAAAGTAGTTGTAGATGAGAATAAAATGTCTTTTATCAAGACCACTGACTAATTTTCGATAATTGTTGAGACTGACTTGAAGGTTTAAAGGCCTTCACGAATAGGACAGACAAGGGACAGTGACATTGCCCTAGCAAGTAGGAGAATGCCTTAGAGACTGAAATATATAATTATGATTGTCACCCAAGCTGCCTCTCCACCCAAGCTAGGACTAGGGAGGGCGAGGCAATGGCTCCTGATGACTTAGAAAATAGGCTTATAGCTAGGAGGATTAACAATAGGAAGGTTATCTACCTCCAAAACTTATAGGATTCCTAACCCTCATCCCCAACCTTAGATCACAACAATGGTCAGGATGCAGACACTAAAAGAACTAATGGGTTTGAACAGGACTCGAACCACCTGTCTGGGAATCACCAGGAAGAAACGTTACCAATAGGCCACAACAACCGTTCATGAAAAGAGAGACATAATCAAAAACCGTTTTTGTTGATTTTGGGATTTTATGGTAATAGAAAGAAAAAGGAGAGCGAGGCAGATCTGATTGTATGCATGTTTCATTCCAGGTAATTTAAATGTTTTGGCTGGCCAAATGAACAGTTATGTTCCAGTATCATTGACGGCATGATCCCTTCATTCTCAAGTGTTTAAGGACATCTGGAAAACTTGGAAAAAGTAGATAATAAAAGCTTGCAACTGCAATGAACAGAAATGTTCTGTATTGATCGCACCTTCAAAATCCCCGAGCTTGGAAAGTTGATGTATTACTGCATGACTGGTGAAACCTAGACATCTACGGTATTTCAACTTTTGCTCGGATAGGTTTAGTCGTCATCAATTTCTGCGATGATTCGCATTGCTCCATTTTTACCTCGGAGAGATGTTGGTATATAACTGTATTTTTCTTTTTGTAAGACAACAGATTTTTAACCCAGTGGGACACATGTCAGTCAGACAATCACATTGCCAGTTTAAACGAAAATATCTCATGCTACAGCTCACTGCACGAAAACTGCAGTCTTATCATCAGAAACAGGTTTTTCCAGTTACTATAGATGATTCCGTATAGCAGCGAAGAGGCCCTTATCTTTCTCATTGTGAAAATAGTAAGATATCGACAACTATCGCTGACCTAAAGGATTCTAAATTCATGATATTACTGAGACAAAGTGCATGGGGAAGTTGAACCCTAACAAAACGTGAAGTATGATTGTAAGTAAAGGACTGCTGTTCCTCAATTTCTGCATCGTTGCATTTGCAGTGTTTTTTTTATTATTATATACAACTCCTTTAGAAATCTAGGTGTGATTATTTAATGCAAATTTAATTTAGAGAGCCACATCTAATCTGTTCTTTTTCAGTTTCAGTAAAAATTGGTATATTAAAGTCTTTGTAAGAATTTTAGCGATCAATGTTCTAGGTATAGGGTTAGTTCTAACAGTTTTACATTCTCTATATGAATCAATACTTCTCAGCATTCTAGAAGTTTTTATTTCCGTTGTGAGCAGATTGTGGAATGATCTTCCTATTCTGGCGGGTCAATCGGTGCCACTTGAGTTCTAACTTGTTGCAAGTCCATTTTTATTGAACATGTTGACATTAGCCTCACTTGAAAGTTGCATATCAATGTTGACGTTAGTTTTGCAACCATTTTGTTTATAATTAGCTGTTGATTTCGTAATTTAGGACACTGTGAGCTCGTTTATCATTGAAAAATCACCCGTTGCCAATGGAGTGGGGTGTGAATTTTCTTTTGTAATGAGAGTTTTGAAAGTCCCTTACCTTGATTAACAAGTCTTTGATTTCTCTTGGCTTGGGAATCCACCAAATGAGTAGGCGAGTTACAGGCCCTTAGTTCTATTGGTGTTCAACCATAAGGTTGTCTTGATTTTATTGTTCAGGGGATTCAAAGCTGAAAATTATTTTAGGAATATAAAGTTATCTCGTTGTCTCATTCCTCCTCTCTGACGTTTTGTTTTATGACAGTATATAAAATGTAGGTTGCTGTTATATCCAGCTAGAACAGGATGAAATAAGTGTCTCTTCATAGCTTATATGTGACTGATCTTTTCTTAACGTTGTGACTGATCCTAAAGTATTTTACATTTGGGCTGGGGCCACACATCTGCTACTAAGCTCTGCGACTCGCTGAGTTGCTAAAAATCCAAGAAATGGCAGAAAGTCTAGAGATTGTTCTGCTGTTTTATGTTGGAACGACCTGATGCACACTCCCTGATAGATTTCTGTTCGCTTATACTTGGACCTGGGCGACTGTTGGAGGACGAGTTGAACGGGAGTCGCCGCCTACAGCATTCAGCATGGGATTAACCGTACGAATGATAATGACTAGTGAAATTTAATGTGAGGGATTTAGAATGCCGCTCAATTACCACTAGATTGCCACTCGACTTGGCCGCAAGTGCACAATGATGGGTTAAGGAGGTACATGAAGGGAGGTTTCTGTATTTACTTCATTTGAAGTGATTACCTGACATTTTTTAATTATTCATATTCGGTATTCTCTATTTCACTCATTGCTAATGATAGCAGATTTTATTTATTCACGTTTGTTTTCTTTATTGATTTCCTTCAGCGACTATTTAACATCTTTGTATTAATTCATATTCTTTATTTTCTATTTAAATCATTGAAAATGATTGCACATTATATTTATTCACGTTCGTTTTCTTTATGGATTTCATTCATACTATCCATTCAGCATCTTGTTATTTATTCATATTCTTTATTTTCCATTTAAATAGTTGATAATGATTGAAGGTTTTATTTGCTTTTATTGGTTTTCTTTACCGATTTCATTCATACTGACCAGAGTGGAAAGACCTGCAAACTGTTGCAGAGCATTTCTCAATCGCTGCTTTTGAGCCAGCGGGAAACGCAGGCTCCACATACTCGCTAGTTCCTACAACGTTTTCGTCGTACATATTTGCAATTGTTGCAAAGGAACCGTTGCTTCGTCATAGTGAGGTACGATTCTCGTAGGACTTCGTTGCAAAGTTTCGCAGCTGACGAGAGTCGTAATGTAAGTTTGCTACAGTTTTGAGCAGTCAAAAATTTTCGCAACGTATTCTCGACTGGGTTAACCACGTGTGAGACCTCGCCAGGTTGCGCGACAGGTTGAGCAAACCTTCCACGATATTCTGCGCATACTTGAGGGGGATTCGTTGTAGAACGGCGATACAGAAAAATGCAGCTGTTTTCCAGCATCGCACCAAGTCGCAGACCTTAGATAAAGATGTGTGACCCCAGCCTTAGCATTGATTGCATGTAGTTTATTTATTTCCACATCCCCATCCCTCGCTGGGCTATTTTTCCCTGTTGGAGTCTTTGGGCTTATAGCATCCTGTTTTTCCAACTAGGGTTGTAGCTTGGATGATAATAATAATAATAATAATAATAATAATAATAATAATAATATAACACAATTTCGTTTATAACAGAAAACATCATATAAAATTACTTCATTATCACGTAATTTCGCTATCATTGTCAGACATAAGATGTTGAAGTAACGAAGTATAACTGAAGGCATTTAACTCTGAAAGAAAAAAAAATGTATCATAATTCCTCTCAATCATCAGACATTAGATATTGAGCGAGCAGAGTATATCCAACCAGTAGACCTAATTTTGAAATATTACTATAAATTCAATCAGTAGGCCTACGTCTAATTTGCATGATTACTATCTATTCAACCAGCAGATCTAGTTGTGGATGGTTACTAGATATTCAAACACCTCAGTGATGCCTTTGGGGCACACGCAGTTTCGTGAAACAACTTACTTAAACGGATAAATAAATCGACAAAATTAAAGAGAGTAATTTGGAATAATCAACCAAGGTTACATTCTCAGAGTATGGGTGTATCCAGGGTCTGTAATCCTTGGATATTTAGGGAGCTTACTGCTTACAAATTTTATGCAAAAGTGACCCGAAAGTAACTGCTGAACAAGATACTCTTAACCCGTTGTCTTAAGTGAAGTGGTTGCCATGGACTGTTCGTGTAGCAATCAGGTTCCCTCAACTGGGTAAGAGCTCATTCCTGGGCTATGTTCATACCACTTATCTGTGAATATATATATATATATATATATATATATATATATATATACATATATATATATATATATATATATATATATATATATATATATATATATATATATATATATATATATATATATATGCATATATATGCATACACACACACACACACACATATATATATATATATATATATATATATATATATATATATATATATATATGCCATATATATTTTTGATACATTAATGTCTGGATTCTCTTAACGACCTCGGGATCAGAGCCCCAGGCGAAATCACACAAAGACAAGAGCTTGGCTCCGGCCGGGAATCGAACCCTGGTCGGCAAGCTTGTATAGACAGTGACTAAGCCACTTGGCCACGAAGAAAGATAAAAGTCAATGACAATTTTTCTGTACTTATACCTGTCGAATTCAGGTATTTTGTACTTAGAATTGAAATCAACCCATCTTCACCATCGTAGCTAATTGGTAGTTTGTTACTTGGCATTCAATTAATGATAAATTTTGCAAATTTTTACGTGTTTTTCATATTCAAATAAGCCATATATATTTTTTATACATTATTGTCTGGATTCCATTAACGACCTCGGGATCAGAGCCCCAGGCGAAATCACACAAAGACAAGAGCTTGGCTCCGGCCGGGAATCGAACCCTGGTCGGCAAGCTTGTATAGACAGTGACTAAGCCACTTGGCCACGAAGAAAGATAAAGGTCAATGACAATTCTTCTGTACTTATACCTGTCGAATTCAGGTATTTTGTACTTTGAATTGAAATCAACCCATCTTCACCATCGTAGCTAATTGGTAGTTTGTTACTTGGCATTCAATTAATGATAAATTTTGCAAATTTTTACGTGTTTTTCATATTCAAATAAGCCATATATATTTTTGATACAATAATGTCTGGATTCTCTTAACGACCTCGGGATCAGAGCGAATCCAGACATTAATGTATCAAAAATATATATGGCTTATTTGAATATGAAAAACACGTAAAAATGTGCAAAATTTATCATATATATATATATATATATATATATATATATATGTATGTATATATGTATATATATGTATATATATATATATATATATATATATATATATATATATACTTATAATTATACTTATGCTTAGGCGGTATATCTTAGCAATCCATGTTTGCAAACGGTGATACTCGTATAAGGAGATGAGCAACTTGTTGGAATAATGAGAGCTTTGGATGTGAAGGAAATGCCCCATTAAAGCTCAATGTAGTTACTTGCAGCAGGGAGGCAGATTGGGTTTTAGGCGATAGACAAACTGTGTCTTCAGCTTTTAATCCTGATGACTGGCCGTTGATCTTACTAGAATCAGTATGGACTGGCAGGGGTCACTTTCCTTAGTTAGATAGGAACTGCAAATCACAAGGAACTGGCTATCCTTGTATGTATCTAGCCAATGAATCTTCTATGGATTTACCCAGTCATGGAAAGAGAAGATGACAGAATGGTCCCCAGTCCCAGGCGTAGCGGGGTGCTAAGAATATCCCGGTTTATAAAAAGTAGAAAAAAAAGGAAAATTGGTAACTGAAATGTTAGAACCACGATTCAGATTGGGAAGCTACAGCAAGTGGAAAATGAATTTATGAAATACAGATTTGATATCTTGGCCGTAAGTGAAACACATTGCAAGGGGATTGGTAAGGAAACTCTAAACAAAGGCAATATATATACATATCTATCTATATATCTATCTATCTATCTATCTATATATATATATATATATATATATATATATATATATATATATATATATATATATATATATATATATATATATATATATATATATATATATATATATATATATATATATATATATATATATATATATATATAGATATATATGTATATGCCCGCAGGAAGATCAGATGGAGTTGAATGAAACAAGATACAAATTATGATGACACCAAGTGCAGAAAAAGGCATTAATCGAGTAGAGAGCTGTAAATAGTAGATTGTTATTAACAAAGTTCAAATCAAAACAGTGAAATATGAATATTATCTTTTGCTATGCACCAACAAATGATTCCTATGAAGAAAGGAAAGATGAATACCGTGAAGAACTGCAGAGTGTAATAGATGAGATCCTAGAGAGAGATATGAAAATTGTGATTGGTGACTTCAATGCTAAAGCTGGAAGGAATAGTCAAGGGATAGCGGGTGTGATGGGTGTCGAGGGACTTGGCAAAGTTGCCATTGAAAATGGAGCACATTTTATAAGTTTCTGCTCAGCAGACAATTTAGTCATTTGAGGTACTCTTTTTCAGCACAAGAAAATCTACAAACATACAGAGACTTCGTCATGTGGCAATTACAAAAATCAAATATATCATATTGCCATTAATAAAGAGAAAAGTTGTACTCCGAGAATTGTAAGAAGCTATAGAGGTGCAGATATCGGTAGTAATCTCACCATTGCCACATTGAAATTAAAACTAAAAGCAGCCAACAGAAAGGTAGATAGAATACCTAGGTTTGATACAACTAAGCTTTTAGAATAAGAGCACAGAAAAACATTTGCAATTCAATCTAGGAACCGATTTGCAGTCTTAGAGACTTCTATAAACGAGGAGCAGATAATTAATAAAGAATGGTTTGATATCAAGAATATATATCAGTCAGTTGGTAGCAAAGTCTTGGGGCTTGCAATTAAAAGGAGAAAGCCATGGATATCAAATGATACTTGGGAGACTACAAAAAAGGAGACAAAGACAAAAATTGATTGTTGAAAGCTTTCAAGGAAGTAATGAAAATTACAAGGTAGAGTAGGCTACGTATTCCAGTATTGATAGTGATGTCAAAAGAAAAAGGAAGAATGACTGGAGAGAATATTTAGACAGTAATGCAGATGAGGCCGACAAAGCTATGAATTCCGAAAGGGGCTATGGTGTAATAATCGTTCATAAAATTAGTAATAAATCTTGACTGCGGCAATGAAGAAGGATATACCCATAAAAAAGAGAGATGCCTCTCCTATAACAACAGAAGTCGAATAAAGACAACATTTTATGGGACACTATAGTGAGCCTAGTAATACGTGATATGAAGGGAATAACTTGATTGATATACCTGAAGATGATGAAAAGCTTGATGTGCCCATAAATGAATACAGTGTGTTTGAAGTCGAAGCTATCCTTAAAAAAAAATATAGAAATGGAAAGACCCTTTATCAGATGGAATAACTGCCAAGATGATACTGGCCAAAAATGAAGTGACTCCCAGATTACTTACAAGATTATTTTGTAGAATGTGGCATGAGGAGACAAAACTTGATGAATGGGAGTTAGGAGTGTTGGTGAAAACGGCAAAAAAGGGAGACCTTACTGATTACATTAATTACAGAGGTATAACACTTACGTCAGTTGTTATGAAAATATGTAGTAGGATTATTCTAAAGAGACTGGAGAGAAAGATTGATGAAAATATGAAAAAAAAGGTAGGATCTCAAAAAGATAGAAGTTGCGCTGACCAAATTTTCCTTTTGAGACATGTTTTACAGTAATATGTAAACTGTAGAAATCCCCTGTTGTTGGCATTTGTGGAGTGTGAGAATGTCTTTGATATTGTGCACCCGACAATTTTGCGGAGAGTCCTACGTTATTATGTAATTTCTCTTAAGTATGTGAAATTGATTAAGTCTGTTCATGAACATAGGAAGTGCAAAGTTAATGTTAGTGGAGTCTTATCAAATGAATTTTCAGTGAACAGAAGTGTTTAAGGGGAACGTATTGTCACCTATGTTGTTTATCCTCCGAATGGATTTCATACAGTAATGCTTAGAACAGTCGGATATGGTGGAAAAAGATTGGACTGGATTGCTGATAGAAATCTAGCAGACCTAGAATATGCTGATGATGCTGTCCTTGTTAGCAGAACACCACTGGAATTGCAATGCTTGCTTACCAGAATGCATGAAATATCACACGAGGTTGGGCTCAAGATAAATAGAAGAAAGTCAGATATGGTGAGAACAGAGTATGCAATTAAAGATAAGATATCATTGGAAGGATAAAGGATTAATGAGGTAGAATCATTTAAGTATTTAGGAACTATAATCTCGAATACAGGGTCTTTAGAATTAGAGTTTAATGAAAGATTGTAAAAAACAAATCAGACAATAGCTAGGTTAAGTAAAATTTGGAAATCAGATTGCCTGAAATTACATATAAGATTTAGAAT
>NC_090733.1:11129914-11172414 GCF_036898095.1 Palaemon carinicauda | reverse complement strand
TGAAAGATCCATTTCAACGTTACTTGTCTTAACATAGTTTTTAAAATATTTTATATTAATTGTCCATTACTTCTCTTGTAGTTCATTGATTTCCTTGTTTCCTTTCCTCACTGGGCTATATTTCCCTGTTGGAGTCCTTGTGGGGCTTATAGCATCCTTCTTTTCCAACTAGGGTTGTAGCTTAGCTAATAATGATACAACCCAGAACTTTTGTTTTATAGGTATGCTTACAAGGTTTCAATGAATGAATTTTGAGGTTGCTCTTGTTTATAGAGCATTTGCATTTTGCAATACAGACATAGGAACACATGGTCCTGTCAGTGTTAGCAAATTTTTAGAGCTTGGCAAGACACCATAGGAAAATATTTGAGAGTATGGAATTTTAAGGCAATTTTGAGATTTGATTTTAATGAATGGTTTGGAGTTTACCAGGTTCAACTATTATTAATTCTGAAAAATTTTAACCTTTAAATTATAAACTAAATTAATATTACATGAAAATAAAAACCTTCAAATGAATAAGTAAGATTAATCATCATACATTTCTGCATTAAGGGCTTTCATGGATTGTTTTCACTACAGGACTAATTCTGAAATTTCTATTTCAGGCTAGTAATATGCAGAAGATATCTGGCCCGGTAAAGTTGAAAACTTGTGGAAGATTGGTACCGTATCTATAGAGACCATTACTCCTCGCAGTTTACTTTCCATCTGAAGAAGCCAAGCACAATACTTATAATTCATCATATGAAGATTTGTCTACAAGGTCCCCAGTGTTTGCAAGATTCGGACGTTTGGCATCTGGTAAACGCTTGTTTTCTAAAATGGAGGAATGGATTATAAAGAACTATTTTTGAAGAATTTAAAGGAGGCACCAAAAGTTTAAAGTTACCTTTGTCGCTTTAGAGTAAAAAAATTGAGGGATTCTACTCCCTTCATCATTATATACATTTTACACTCAAAGAATTTATTTTACCCATATCAAATGTTTCTGAGGTATCATTTATCGATAATTTTTGCAGTTTAAGCTTGTGTATGATCAGCAATGCTCAAAATCTTGATATTAAAGGGATTGTTGACCATATCGATTGGTATACTGTAATTACCTAATGAGGGAGAATCTTCAACTAAATGGCTCTTGTATAGTATTTGAAACTAGTATGGATGTTTTTCAGCTTTGGGTAAAATGAGACCTTTATAGAAGAATATTCATTATTAAGAATTATTTTCTCATGCCAGTCTTCTAGTAAAAGGTAGATTGCAATTATTGTGTAATGTGAGTGTCTATTTCACTAGGGAATTGACCTTTCTGGTGAATTTATAACAATACTTCCTGAACAGCTGTTTCATGCCTCAATCCACTGTCATTTTTTTTTTTTATTATTTATTAATTTTGTTTTAATCCAATAAGTGAATTTTATATATTGCCATCCTTACTTAATGTAAATTATTGTTCATTGCACCCACTTGCCAGGCTTTTATTAATTTTTGCCTTGATATTTTTCCCAAATAGCCCTATGTTCATATTTTCTTCTTCAAAATCTTGTTTGCTTCTTTGCATAGATGCTTACCCCAAAAGTTGAAAAATTTCCCTTTTTTCTTTCCTTTTAATAGGCTTAATAGCTTCCTGGCTATTACAGTAGTAGCGTATTTGCCTAGCATTCGCATGGCGGCAGATCGATCACCGCCTGGGACCATGACTTTAAATTAAGCTGTTTACTGTGAGGCCATCACAGTTCCCCGGTGGTTGGGCTTGCCTGCCTGACATTCTGGTGAACATATATACGGAGGAATATGGAACTGCAACCAGACACCTTTAACCTTTAAGTCTCTAGTATACTGTATTATTAAGACAATTAGACAGCTTGGGTTGGCCCACTGTCTTCTCTATCTGTACCGGGCTGAAGATGTTTTTTTTTCTTTTTTTCTTTTTTTTCTTTTTTTTAGCAATTGTCGCATGAATTGTAGTCCAATCAAAGCTTATGATGGGCATTTAATATCTTTTACCCCAATGCAGAGTAAAATAAATGTTTAAAAAACACTTTGAAAGGCAAAGGATGAAATAACACCGCAGTGAAAATTACATCAATCCTTTCATATCAATAGATTGGCTAATACAATTTTTGTGACATGGTGTTCTTATATAAGATAAATCTTAATACTTTTGTTATGATGCACCTGATTTGACTCCTCATAGGCAGAGCACACGTATATACTGTGAATATATTAACTTTTGTACAGGTTTTGTCAGCCATTCTCAGAGCATCTATCTGTTTGAATAAAAGTTTATCTTAATGTTTCAGATGCTGTCTCAACTGAGTTTTTGCATTGATTTTATTCATCTGGAAGCGATTTTAACATTTCAGATGCTGTCTCAATAGAGTTTTTGCATTCATTTTATTCCTCTGGAAGCGATTTTAACGTTTCAGATGCTGTCTCACTAGAGTTTTTGCATTAATTTTATTCATCTGGGAGTAATTTTAATACTCTAAAAGGAGGAAATTCTTACTTTGGTATGTTATTTGATAGAACTATAAAGATATTGTACAGTATAGTGATTATCTTTTACAGTGCGATAATTGATTTAAAGTTTTCTGGCATCCTGACATCTAAGGTCATTGACGCCGAATTGTTGAGTCACAGATGTTCTTAGAAGTACTAGCTGTGTTGGAGGCACTGGTTCTGTCGCACGATCTAGTTAAAAAAGAAGAATGTACACTCAGACCTCACAGCAGTTTTGCCGTACGTAAAACAAGCTATCAAAAAGTTGAGAACTTTTTGTCCTAACAGAAGAAGTGTTATGTTATAAAGAAGAAAGGCACATCTGCCTTCTTCCTCATTTCATATTGACAATTTTTGTTTGATCGATGTTGTTTTCTTTTTAACCTCTAGTTAAAATTTGGAGGCTCACATTAAGAATACCTTTTTTTAGGTAATCGAAAACTTGTGATTTTCTTCATAAACATCAACACCAAAGAGTATGAGTAAATCTTAATTAATCATAGGTTTTATAGAATGTTATTTGTATTACCCCTTCTTAATGTACCGTATATTTTCCTCTTTCCTTGGTCTTGTCAATTGTATTATAGTGCTCTCCCAAATATACAATGGAGACCATACTGTCTGTTTTTATTGTTAGGGTTTCTTGAGAGAGAGAAAAAAAGTTATTATTCTTCATTGATAGACTCTTTGATAAAGTTGTCCCTTTAGTTGATCAGTAAATTATGCAATGTTGAACTAGCTTTAACTAATTTTTTTCCGTTCTGCAAAAAATGCTTTGCAGGTTAGAGATATATTTAATAGAAAGGTCCGGGAGTTGATAAAAGGCTTTTGATATCTAAGATTATCTTTAGTGGGATGTCTTTGCAGGGCCTAAACTGAGTGGACATGGTCCTCTGCATCCTAATTTGTTGTCCAATTCATGTTATAAATTTCATGATAACTAATTGCCTTAATATGGAACATATACATTACTATTATTACTAGCGAAGCTACAACTCTAGTTGTGAAAGCGGGATGCTATAGGTCAAAGGGCTTCTATAAGAAAATAGCTCGCTGAGGAAAGGAAATAAGGAAACAGAATGGTGTGCCTGGTTGTACCCTCAAGCAAGAAAACTCTAACCCAAGACAGTGGAAAACCCTGGTGCAGAGGCTTTGATACTACCAAAGAAGAGCTGTTTACCATAGCTAAAGAGTCTCTTATTCTCTTACCAAGTGATAAGTAGCTACTGAATAATTACAGTGCTATAGTAACCCCTTAAGTGAAGAAGAATTGTTTGGTAATCTCAGTGATGCTAGGTATATGAAGAAAGGGGAGAATGTGTAAAGAATAGGCCAGACTATTCAGTGTATGTGTAGGCCATGGAAAATTAGTAGTAACCAGAAAGGAATCCAATGTACCACTATGTGGCCAGTCAAAGGACCCAATAATTCTCTAACAGTAGTTTCTCAGTGGTTGGCTGGTGTCCTGGCCAATATCTTAGTATTGTCAGCTGTATGAGGAAAGAGGAGAATGTGTAAAAAGGCCGGACTATTAGGTGTATGCGTAGATAAAGCAAAAATGAGCCGTAACTGGGGAGGGATCTAATATAGTACTTTCTGGACAATCAAAGGACCCAATAACTCTCCAACGGTAGTTTATCAATGGTTGGCTGGTGCCTTGGCTAACCTACTACCTATAGATTGGCAATTCTTCTTATGCAAACGTAGCCTGGAGCAGGTTGCAAAAAGACCACAAAATGTTCTGGCTTTACAGTGCCATCATCCTGTAAATGTAAGTCACGGCTTGCATGTGTTAGCAAGGGTATTTAATTTAAACTACATAATCTTCCTGCTTAAAGAAAAGCATAGCAGTTTTCCACATCATTGGGTTTTTCTTTGTTGTACCTATTGAAAACATCCCTGCTTGGCAATCTGTTGGACTGGGGTTTGAAACCAGCTCAACTTTGATAGTTCCTTGTAATGTCTACAACCTCACCCTCCTTGTAAGCTAAGGGTAGATGGTTTGAAGGGAGTCTATAGGTCTACCTGCTGTTCTATCAGTAGCCATTGTCTGGCCCTCCCCTGTCCTAGCTTAGGTGGAGCAGCTTGGGCACTGATCATACATATATATGGTGCCTCTAGGACATTGTCACTTCCTTGTTTTTGCTAGTCATGAGCAACTTTTAAAAACATTAGCTTTCATATCATCTTTCCTTGCTGGTGATTGCAAAATTTTCTGCTATGACTCACACAAGCTTCAGGTATAACGGTAAGTGGACATAATCAACCAAACAGAATTCGTGATGCCAGCGTACATACACAGAAGTTCGTGATGCCAGCGTACATTTGATATACTGTATATTCAAAATATACTTAATTAAAACTGGATTGATTACTCAAAAGTGTCCATAAAATATGCAAATTACAAATAGTGACACTTTTGAGTAATTACTCAATTTTTTATTAAGTATATTTTGAATATACTGTACAGTATATCAAATATACGCTGGCATCACGAACTTCTGTTTATGTACGCTGGCATTACGAATTCTGTTTGGATGACTATGTTGACAAGTCAGTTCCAAGTCGTTAGTGAGGAAACCGAGCTATTTTCTTTTTATAACCCCTTCCCCCCTCTTCAACATATCTTGCTAATTATTGCTTTCCTATAATTCAAATAACCACCTAATTACTGTGCAAGAAGATGAGAACTGCATGATTGTATTATATTAGAGTAAATGGAGAGCGTGGTGTTGTAAACAATTACCTCCTCTTCTGCCATTAGGCCACTATAGGCCTACTGTATCTGCCGATGTTGCACAATTCTTAGTGTCCAAAATTAAAATTAACTAGTCTAATGTAGTTTGAGTTTCATCTTGTGTTTGCCAGCTTTTATCATTATCAAATGCTATATTCACAATTAAAGCAATACGTTAATCTATATTTGACTGACATTTGTTATATTGGCATCATCTTTGTTTAGCAGCTCTTCTAGAAGAGCATTCGAAAATCAAACCATTGTTCTCTAGTCTTGGGTAGTGACTCAACCTCTGTATCATGGTCTTTCCAACTGTCTTAGATTTGTGTTCTCTTGTTTGAGGGTACACTCGGGCAAATTATTCTATTTGTTTCCTTATTTATTTTCCTCTCTGGGCTATTTCCCAGTTGGAGCCCTTGGGCTTATAATATATTGCTTTTCCAACTAAGAGTGCAGCTTAATAATGATAATAATAATAATAATAATAATAATAATAATAATAATAATAATAATAATAAAAGATATAGTTCCATTTTCAACTGCTTCTTTAACTCATTAAAACTACTAGAAGGGTAATTGCATAACATCTCCCTGCATTTAAAAGAAAAATAGATATTTGTAAACAGAGTTAGACAAACATAATACTTTCAAGTCGATGTGATAAAAAGGTATGATAGCAGAGTGGGCCTATGCCAGAATAATGATATTTTAAAACCGACTATAATTGGAAATACAAACAGCTAATTTATACATGTGGAGTCTATAGCCAAACTATAAATCCTAGGTCTTGAGATACTACCTAATTTCAGTTTATGGTGATATTTTTATTATTCTCAAGTAAAACTTACTCATTTTACATCATACAATTATCTAAGTTTTGGAAGATAATATTCCTAAAGGCTATAACTCATAAATTTGCTACTATGACTTTGTATATTATATATATATATATATATATATATATATATATATATATATATATATATATATATATTTATATATATATATATATATGTATATATATATATATATATATATATATATATATATATATATATATATATATATATATATATATATATGTATGTATGCATATATATATGCATACACACACATACACACACACACACACACACACATATATATATATATATATATATATATATATATATATATATATATATATATATATATATATATATATATATATACAGAGTGATTTTCGTTGTGGCTAGATGTATCATAGTTACCCTTCAGCTAAGTTTTCTCTAAATCAAAAGTTGTATCGTTTTCTTATCCCTAAGGCCACTAATGCAGGGGCAACTTGCTTATGCATTTCACTATTTTGGGAATGTTTGCGGACATTGAGTATGCGAATTCCCTTACGTCTGGTAATTGTAAAGATCTATACAAATACTCATGGGTAATGGTTCAGTCTGCAATATGATTTATAATTACAGTGAATGACAATTATGTTTTATTGTTTTCCTTTGGTATGGCATTCATTGCAATTAGAATTTTATTAATATGTCTTTCAGAGCACAAACTGAAATTCATTACTAATAAAACAAAATATACTGTTTGTTATTTCACAAATAAAACAATTAGAAATAAATACAGAATAGATTATAATTACAGAAGGCACAGGAGTACACAATACAGCATTTAATAAGCTCCAAATTTAATTGTATTGAAAAAAATACCTGGAGAAATTACTTTTGGTCAGGGGAACTTTTAGGGACTGTCTAGGGATGTCCCTGACAGTGTAGACTGTAGAAGAATACTAATTTCTGTCCCAGATAGAGAGAGAGAGAGAGAGGAAGAAGGAATTAAGTCTCATCTTTTAACTTGTGATCCTACAAACAGTACAGGCTTTTATGGGTAAGGAGGGACAAACTTCAAAAGGTTTTATTGTTTCTATTATGTTCTCGGGGAATTTTTTATTACTAAATATACTGGAGATTCGAATGTCATGTAAGTGCTGTAGGTTTCCATGATTGGTAGTAAACCATCGAATTTCTTTAAGGGTCTTGTATAGGCGAAGAACCTTTATAAAAGACATTTCTCAAAAATTTCCGTTTCAGCGTGTGGTGATAATTCTCATAGTGTATGAAAGGTTATTAAATGAGATTGTTCCCAGATATGGCTTTAACTTTCCAATTAACAATAGGATGGTGTGTAATTGTAGCTGTGTGGTTCGAGTTCCATTTAGGGACACTGTAATCGCCTACAATCGTATTGTTACTATAAGAATGAATTGAGATAATACTAATGCCTGTAGCTATATAGGACTAGATTTTATAATCCAAATCAGATGTCGATAATATCTACTGTCTATGGTTTTTTTGTTCCCGTGGTTGAAATAGAGGGTCGTATCATTTTAATATCTGCTCCATGTTTTATCAAAAAATGGCAGAACTGTATTTAATCTCATTCTTTGATTTAATCTGGTAAGAAATTTGATTAGAGATTATTTATCACATTTTAAAAGTTGTGAATATGATGGTGTTGATTAGATATTTTTTGAAACAGTGTAATTTAGGTAAATTATTTGCAGTTAGAAAGTTTCATAAGGAACCGAGAGTTTCAAGTGATGTGTGTTGGAAGGTTATTCGTTAGTTGACCAAAATATATTTCATTGGACAAATCAACATCACGACAAACATTCTTTATTTTACTAATACGAAAAGAAATAAAATCTTTCTTATAACTCGTTATAAACATGCTGTATAAAAATCATTCGTTTGAATACAAATGCTTATAACCCTTGAGACAAATATATGCAATTATTTTGCTTTTAAGAAACAATCATTTTCTCACTTTACACTAGTTTGATAATTCGCAGTATCAACTACGCCCACCAATTAAGCTCTCTCTCTCTCTCTCTCTCTCTCTCTCTCTCTCTCTCTCTCTCTCTCTCTCTCTCTCTCTCATGTAGGTCTATCCTATTTCCTATTATTAAGTTTTGTTAACCTTGATTAATTGATCGTTTCTAAGTTCGATGTTTTCAAATCTTTACAGACAGATATTCCCATGGATCTGACTGCGGGTGTACTTGTTGTTACATATAATGCTGGATAGTATATTCTAAATAATTTATAAAGATTGAGAAAGTTTCATTATAGCTTTATCCTTCACAATTACTTTCTCCGGTACGTTCGTGCAATAAGAAATAGGCCTATAAGATTTCATTTTCCCACAGGAATTTATGTTTGAAACTCAGTTGAAGGTTCAGCCCCAAGTGGTTTATATATTTAATGGTGAAAAGTATGGTTCTTGGCTAAAGCGTATTTTCAAAGTGAGGAGGACTACTGTAGTCTCTTGACAGCGATGTACTCTCATTCAGAAATTGTTGTAAAATTCTTAAATCATCAGTTTGAATGTTTACAATCATCAATAGAATGTTTATGTCAACTGAGATATGTAACATTTCCTAAATGCTTTAACCGAATAAAAACAAAACGACAGAGCTCTCTCTCTCTCTCTCTCTCTCTCTCTCTCTCTCTCTCTCTCTCTCTCTATCTCTCTCTCTCTCTCTCTCTCAGGGGCTTTTTAATAATAGGAGCATGCCCTATTTCACTGTTTTTATTTTAGTTATTTAACAAATATTTAGTTAGTAAACTCTCACGAGTGGGTCTCCCACAGAAGTACTGATTACGTCAGAAGGGTTTAATTTCAGTGTCCTTACAACATTGTTGATAATAACTTAGAAAATATTCTTAGTTGAGAGTGAGAATAACACTGATATCCTATGTTAGCAACCGGGAGTTCCATAGTCGGTAAAATTAGAAGAACTTTTTGTTCAATCTTTCGACAAAGCTATATTTGCGTAGAGGTAAATGTGAAGACGTCCTTTAACAATTCGGTTTTGATAAGATCTCTCTCTCTCTCTCTCTCTCTCTCTCTCTCTCTCTCTCTCTCTCTCTCTCTCTCTCTCTCTCCCTCTCTCAACTAAATACAGGAAGGCAGTAATAATAAATTCCATTGAAATATTAAATATTGAAGTGTATCCCAAGAAATAAATCATTGGTAAGTCTAAATTAGGTCAGCCTCATATCATCTCAGCACATGCAATTACACAGAAGTGGTTGATAGAATAAGAGGCTTAGTCTTGATCTTAGGGGCTCTATACCACCAATACATTGAAATTCAGTTTAAATCAAAGTAGGTTTTTTTTTTCTTTTTTTTCGGAAAACCTTTATTGAAATTTTTTTGTATCAAACTACCATCAATAATTACCTCGTTAAGCTAATGACTTGGCCCTAACTGTAAAGGGGGTTCGGTTCCTTGTCTGCTCTCCGACCAGAAAAAAGTGGTTTTCTTCATATTTGCTCTTCGTTACAACGACGGACCCACTCGTTGTCAGTGAATTTTCAAACAAAATCTTGTTTTAATCTGAAAATGGGAAGCCATATTCAGTAATTGATACCAACGGTCTTCGTTTAGTGTTAAGGTAAAAGGTTGAATTTATTTTATATAAATTAATTTTGTTACTAAGTGATGATTACCTTCAGGGGGAAATTACTGGCGACATTATCATTTTGATATTAAAACCTTGCCATGAGTGATCCGCATGATTGCATCAATCGTCAACACCGACAGACATACTTTGTTGACTAAGCAACTTGAATTGAAGGCGGGACTTTTGATTAGTTTTGCCATATTGCCAAATGTGAACATTCACTTCATTTAGTACCAAGTATCTGTGCACTGTTAAATTTGTATTTAGTTGGATTATAATTATAACTTATACAACAACAATAACAACAACAAATGCAGCAGTTTCTACTCCACTGCAGGACAAAGGACTTCGGACAATCAATTCATGTCTAGTGTTTGGCCAGTTTTCATCGCCACGCTAGCCAAATGTGGATTGGTGATTGTAGGAGACATTGGTTTGATCGCTCACGGATGGCGTGACTATAACTCCGTAATGATTAGCAGCAAAATATTTCGAATTTAAGGCTGGTTATAAAGGATCAGTGCTTCTGTTTTCTACCCATTATAGAATTAGTGAAGATGCTACAGTAATTATAATTTTGATCTAAGTTAGCGTCCATGTTTTTTTTATGAATTGATTGTTCACATTTGACAATGTGGTGAAAAACGACCCAAAATGGTTGAACATTAGCTGTGACATCAGAAAACCATGGCAATCTTTATTCAAAGTGACTATTTAGGAACGATTTCAAAAGCATATCTTTGTTAAATCATGATTTTTGCCTTTTCATAGCTTAAGAGCAAATTGTCCTCAAATATATCAGGGAAATATAATTAGCTGTATCTTCGGTCAAGTGAGTTCAATTGTATTAACGCTGTGTGCAGGTTACGTAAGTCAAGGTTATGATGAAAGACAGAGTTCTAGGAGCCTGTTGTGGACCATATTATCAATTATTGGCATTTTTGTGACCTTAGAATTAATCATGTTTTGATTAATAGAGCTCGAATAAACGTGACTGTTTGTCACTATTCTAGCGCTTTTGTGTTGGCTGTTTTGCATATGATTCTTTAGCTGGTGGAGTGGCCGTTCAATGTAAAGCATTGATTGGCTTAAAATTTCGGATTAGCAGATTAAATCTCTCTCTCTCTCTCTCTCTCTCTCTCTCTCTCTCTCTCTCTCTCTCTCTCTCTCTCTCTCTTTTTCAGAGAAAGAAAAACTGCCATGGCTTCCAGAAAATTGATGTGGAAGGACTTGAAGAGGGGAGACCAGGTTCCTTGGACTTTCCGATGATGAGAATGACCTCCCCACACCTCCTTCGAGGCATCCGTATGAACGGTGACTGCTGGAGGAGGTGGTTTCAAGGGTACCTTGTTTTTTAGGTTCTTGGCATCCGACCATGGCTTGATTAGTGATCGCAGACGATTTGGTATCGGTCTTTGTAGATCTCTTAGAGCATTTGATGTGTATTTTCTACAAACTTCTGATGCATCTTTTAATTGCACTCTCAATACTGGATCTGTCACTGAGGCAAACTGGAGGGACCCCAACACTCTCTCCTGTTGCCTTCTTGATATCCTGTCGGATTGAAGGAGTCTTTTGACAGATCCTGCTATTTTTTTCCTCTTCTTTGATGGAATGGAAAGGGAGTGTGACTGTAGGTCCCAGTGGACACCCAACCACTGGAACTTTTGAGCTGGAGAAAGCCGAGACTTTTTCAAGTTGATCTTGAATCTTAAGTGTTCCAGGAACTGGATCACTTCCTTGGAGGCTTGCATACATTCTTCCTCAGATTCTGCCCACACCAGCAAATCATCCAGGTAGGCTACCACCTGGATTCCTTTCAGGCGTAGTTGATGAATGACTGAATTCGCAAGCTTTATGAATACCCTTAGGGCTATGGTTAGGCCGAAGGGCATGGCTCTGAAAACGTACTTTCTTTTCTGTAGTTTGAACCCTAGGTAGGGGGAAACTTGACGGTTAATTGGAACATGCTAGTATGCATCCGTCATGTCTATAGAGACTGTGAATGCCCGTTTGGCAAAAGGGTCCTTATGTGCTGAAGCGTCAACATTCTGAACTTGTGGTTCACTATGAACTTGTTGAGTGGTGATAAGTCCAGAATGACTCTGAGCTTTTCCGAATCTTTCTTTGGAACACAAAATAGCCTTCCTTGAAATCTAATGGACTTTGCCTTCCGTATAACTCTTTTGTTCAAGAGTTTCTGACCTTATTCTTCCAGTACGGGGGTTGAGTGTTGGAAGAATTGAGGGAAGTTTGGTGGAGTTGAGCTCCAACTCCACCCTAGTCCTTTCTTGATTAGGCTGTGGGCCCAGGGATCGAAGGTCCAACGATCCCGGAAGTGGAGAAGTCTCCCTCCTACCGGCAGCATCTCACTTGGAGTGCTGGTTGGAGGACTTGCCTCCTCGGCCACGTCCACCTTTGTTGCCCCTACCTCTGAAGGGGCATCTAGAGGATCCTCGAAAGGAACCTCGAGACTTCGGCTTGAAGGTAGTTGATTGCCTTTCAAATACTGGGGTGAACACGGGCTATTGGGTCGCCAGCGTTTGAGGCACCAGTTGAAAGGTGGTGGTTGGTTGTGCCACCATCTGGGGCATCGTGGCCATGAGAAGCTGTTGCTGTTGCTTTGGCCGAGAGGGCACTCTTGGTCGTTTTGACTTGTTCTTCAGCTGGGGACCCTCATCAGCGGAAGATTTCCTTTTAGAGGACAAGCCCCATTTGGAGAGGAGATTCCTATTCTCTGAAGCGGCTTTATCTACGACCTCTTTGACCACTTCACTTGGGAAGAGGTCTTTTCCCCAAATATTGGAAGCTATCAGCTTCCTTGGTTCGTGCTTCACTGTAGCAGAAGCCAACACAAACTCCCTACAAGCCCTTCTGGCTTTAATAAAATTGTACAAATCCTTGGTGACTGCTGCCAAATGAGATTTGGCAAAGACCATGTACATATCTGGGGTATCTGGGATGCTTGCCATAGTCTCTAAGCCAGACTGCAGAGACATGGAAGCAGCGAGACGTTCCTTAGTCTCCTGTTCCCTGCGCAGGAGAAACTCTTGACAGCTTTGAGAGATCTTCGTTGAACTGCCGTCCAGCGATATCTGCCTCTAGCTTCCCAACTGTGAAGGTGTTATGACATCCTTCCAATCCTTATCATCTGAAGGGAAGGCGAGTGAAATTGGTCTACACTCTTCAAGTGTAGGGCAAGGTTTCCCTGCCTCAACTGCCTTTAAGGCTGCCTTAAACCCTTTGTCCATAAAGGGGAAGGGACGTTCGGAGTCAGCAATAAAGGATGGGTGCTTTTTGCTGAGAGCCGGCACCTTGGAACTAGTAAAGTCCCTCTCTTTCAAGGCGGTTGTATATAAAGCCTGTGCCTTAGATAGTTCAAGGACAATCGTCTCCTTCGGCTCTGTTTCCTCCTTGGGTGCTGGTTCCATCCTCAAACGGACATAGCAATCCGGATAGGCCTCTTTACTAGGCCAAAATTCGATTTCCTCTACTAGAACTGTTCCCAGTTTCTCTGAGAGGAAGATCTTTCCCCCCGACATAGGCATATGCTCTGCGTACCTCCATGGGTTAACGTCAAAGAAGGCGGGGAGGTCCTTAACGTTTAACTTCTTCGGGGCTAAACGTGACGCAACTAGCTGATGAATCTCCGTCCGGAAAGATGCTTCTTTCTCGGACGATTTCTTCTGTATGTCCTGCACCATGGACAGTAGCGAGTGTAGAGTACTTGTAATAGAATCCAACTGGGGTGCGGTGGAAGAAGTCGAAGGCGTCGGTTCAGTCACCACTGCAGACGATACCGAAATCGTTTCGGTTATCTCGACTCCAGTCTCAGGAGGTATCTCATCCTCCTGCTCCAGTTCATCCACTAGGAGATTGTTCTCAGTCTCCTCCGAGACAACAGACATATTGTCCTCTAATTGCATGCTCTGAAAGGCATCCGAAACGTCAGGTTCTACCGGAATCTGAACTAAGGGGATCTCAGGTTGAGCTTGGGGAACAATTGCATCCGCAGATGCATTAGGGAAGAGACAAACCCTCTTCCTCTCATTAGGAAGGTATGGGCCAGAAGTGTTCTTCTGAAAACCCCTGACCCATTTTCGCAGCGAGTCCCTTGCTGCATCCCTAGACTCAGTAGACTTTTGATCATCAAAAGCCTCTTTCATCAGTTTGCCACAAACGGTACATACCTGTGGGTCCCAGTACTTGAGAGCCCCTTTGGTGACTGCGCAGCGAGCATGGGCCCTGCACATGAATCTCTTACTGCAGACCCTGCAAAAGTTGTTCCCGCACACGGGATGCTCCTCTTGTAAAGAAAGAAAAGCTATAATTATTCGGTGAAATTCTCAGATTTCAGCATAAATATTTTAATTAATATTTGATTAAAATTTAATTAATATCTAATTAATATTAGCTTGGATAGAGTAAGCTAGAAAGTAGGAAAGATACCTACATGTGTTTCCTGTCCAGCCCATTGCTATGACCTCCTCCAATATTGAACTAAAGATTCATAATGAATTCAAGGGGAAGATAATATCCTTGGATATAAGGTGTCTTCTTAACACAATCTTCCATGTTCAATATAGGGGATTTAATTAATGGATAATGACCATTAATTGGTAGGGAGAATCACTCCCTAAAAGTGATGGTCTCACAATTGGCTGCCCATGAACCACTTGTAGGTTGGAAAACTTTTGGGCTAGAGTAATGACTGGCGGCGGCATGTCGCCAGTATTGCCGGGCTTGCCGGCATCTGCCGGGCCCACCGGCACATGCCGGGCCTGCCAGCATACGCCGGACTTGCCGGCATATGCCGGCCTAGCCGACATATGCCGGGCCTGATCTGGGCTATTTGAAACAGATACTGACTTCAAAGTAGTGGGTGGCAGGTCGGCAGTTGCCGCTCTGCCCACCGGCAGCCGAAGGATCCCTCTATCAAGTAGGACCAGGCGGCAACCGGCGGCAACTATATAAATTTTGGGTGGCCTGCTGCCGGCCGGCCACTCCGTTGCCGGCAGCCGGTCATACTATGTTCATTGTCGTTGGGTTGTCGATCAGCGACACCCACGGTAAGTGGCGGCAGAGTAACTGCCGGCCGACAGACACCCAACATGGCTGACGACAGCTACTAGCTGCCGGCGGCCGGCCCAGTATATCGAAAGGCAGAGAGAAAGAGAGGATGGGGGACGGCAAAGGCTCAGCCTTGCCGGCCTACATCCCGAAAGAGGGTGCAAGTGGAGAGGGGAATTATATTCGGGCTTCCACTCAACCATATCCCATTCATATGGGGTATGGAAGGCAGTCAAAGGGAGAACTGGAGAGCACACTCAATGATATGAGGGTACCTGCCGGCAGCCGGCCCAGCCGGCAGCAGACAGGGAACCTCAGGCCAATTCTATAGATTACCCGTAGGGTCAAATGTAGAACAATGGCCAGAAGGGTGATGGTTCATCCAACACAAAAGAGACAGTTGGGAAAGGGTAAAAGTTCTATGAGTAAGGTAAAACCCTAGAGCATTACCTAACATGAAGGATTCTGATCTCATAAAGTAACCTCAAGTAGGAGAAATCATTTCCCCAGGGTAGGTTAGTTAAGTGAGAAAGCGGCCATAGGACACAATCTCACTAGAGAACAGAATCTCGTACCAGAGATCGTAAGTAAGGAAGAAATCATTTCTTCATACTAAGATCTACTAGTACAGGACTGTCTGCCAGACTGAGGAAGGAGGAAATTGATATACAAGAACCTCCAGTATGGCCTAGGGAGGACTAGCCTCCTGAACGGCAACCTACCCTGACTTGGGAAGCCAATTCACCAAGACAGTAGGATGCCTAACACAGACTTTACTCTGATTTTCCGTTCTCAGCTCAAAACCGTGTCAGTGGTTAAGAGAAAGAGACGAAACACCCCAGTAAATTTTACCAGAACACAGTTCGCAGCAAAGTTAACTGAGGGTAGCCTAAGCTAATCAGAGGGAAGGGGAATTGCTCTTAGATCTCGTTAGAGATAGTATCAGTCTTCCCTTAAAAGACAATACAAGAGCAATGAGGGACATGTAAGAAAGTATACTAAAGCCCCTAGGCTATTAAGTCTAGGAGCATAGAGAAACGTTCACCGAAACTCTCTTGTATACTATCTTGGAAGAGGAAAATGTTATGAAGTAATATCTTAATTGTATAAAATATTGCCTGAGCTTCAATAAAACTTTATCAGGAAGGTTATATTATGCATGAAGTGTGTAGGTGCCTTGGCTAGGAAGCCTAGCACTCGTAAGGCTCAATCATAAATAGCCAAATCAACGACAACAATGACAATATAAAATTCCCTAGCTAAATATCTAAATAGCTAAAGTTATTAAAGCGAAATAATGCCAGGAAATCGTTCTTGCTAACTAAATGAACAAGAAGAACGAGTGAGTCCATGACACCATCCGGCTGGCAACACCTCTTGTTACGTTAATTACAATCTCAATCGAAGAGTAAAACTGGCAAAGAGCTTACATTACACAATCCAAAGATATTACTTAACTAAGCTACAAACGAAAGAATGGCTTGGTGGCGCCTCGCGGTGGCGATTCGGCGCGCTATTTACAGTACAGTAGGAGTGTCGAGAGCATCACCTCTTTAACGACTCTCCTATATTCTTGCCACTTTTTCCCTCTCGAAGCGAATACACTATTGGGGGTGTAGATAGCTATGAGACGTGTCAAGAATACGTCCTCTGATATACGCAATATCCCTTTTTAAATTTCAATTATATCTAGGAAGCTACTAATGAAGGAACTTCCATCAGGACGACATGGCCTGAGCCCAAATATATATATATATATATATATATATATATATATATATATATATATATATATATATATATATATTATTAGTGATGGGACGAGTACTCGGAATCGAAAATCGAAAATATCGGAACTTTTCCTGGTATCAGAAACGGAGAATTTACATTGAAATTCCTAATCTGAAAACGATTCTTTGGCATTTGTACGTCCGTAACTTTACGAGGTGAAAAATGCATTGCTATATTATTATCATTACAGTATCATGATAATGAGGTGAATATATGTATATATATATAAATATATATATATATATATATATATATATATATATATATATATATATATATATATATATATATTTTATATATTATTTATATTATTATTATTTCAACCTGATAATAAGGTGAAAAAATAATGTTCTGCCCAAGTCCAGGTCAATACTTAATGAATTTATGAAGTAACATAAATTAATAAAAACAGAAATAACTATTTCAACAGGTTTGTAGCAAGATTCATTATATTTAGAAAAGCACCATACCTGGTGTTAGAAGAACGCAGGTAGTCGATACTGTTAAAGGAACAGAAAAAAAATGAGGCCAAGTATGTTAGCAATAGCGAACTTGGTAAAGACGCAGGCCGTGACGTCATAATTCTGAGGCCTAGGTCTCCTATATTGAGACGGCAGTGGTTAGAGTTGTTAGAGTCAGACCACGGTCCAGATATACAGACCTTGAATCAGACCATCTCTGGCTTACTGCGCACCTTCGTGACGTTATTGGCAAATGGCTGCAAAAGAAAACGAGGAAAACAACCTTTAGGGTCACTATAGTAGGTGTTTCCCCCATAGCACACTTCCTTCTTTCGTGACCGCGGAAGATAACGTTTCCCTTAATCTTCAGGTACTTTATTATTTGAAGATTATAAATCCATATGTCCTTTTAAATGCCCTCCTGCATTGATAATCCGTGGCAGGTGTCTCTCATAATGTAAAAATGATAGAACCTCGCATTTGTTTTTCTTTTATCACCTATTCCAGTTTTTTCTCTGTTTTTATTCATTTATTATTTTTTTTTTGGTTTAGGAGATAAGAGACTTCAGTTTAAAGCTTATACGTTTTAATGAAAATACACATTAAAAATAATTTAGAAAATTTTTCAAGCTTTTTTTGTTAATTAAATATTTTACTATTTTTTCCATATTTTCGCTTTGGACTTCTCTCGCAGGAGATTTTTGTTTAAGATTCTTATCCTAAATTACATGCGACATCGTACAAATAGGGAAACAACTTGATTTGGTAGATTTACAACAGGAATCATATAAGAAATTGGAGTTTTGATAGCATTTTTACCGGGTTTTAACGATTTCTCTCCGTGGTAACAAATAAAAAGACTTTAAATTTTTTGAAGCTTAGAGAAGAAAAAAATCACTTGAACTCATTAAATTATTACCCTGACCCCAGCTAGCTGCCTCATTCCATATCCCTTCTCCATGTTTTAGTTTGGATCCTAGATGTGGAAAATTTGGAAACTTGAATGCAATATACCCACCAAGATAACGAAGGCCCTCTGTTTGTATTTCTTTTTCCAATTCTAATGGGAGTATATTATCACCAGAATCGGAGAGACAAATATCATTGCAGATAAACAATTCTTTGTCAAAGCTGTTCTGGTCATAACCGACTGTTTCTACACTGTTAATTGAAGAATATGACATATCATGTATCATATTTGTATCATCATTTTTCTTTTCAATATTATTGTTTTCTGACACCAACTGACTTTCATTTCCTAACAGATGCGATCTAAGTCTATGTTTAAAAGATACAGGTGAAGGATGCTCATATGTAGCTCCCTTTTGTCTTAAACTAGCAAACATATGGTCCAATCCATCCTGATTTAACCTATAAGTTAATATATATGGTATACCATACTTAGACTTAACCATTTCATATAATTTTTTTTAAAGACTCAGACGATATGACAAGTCCTTTCTGAAATTGATACATGCATTTGCTTCCTATTACTTTCAAATTCTTTGCAGCATCTATCATTCGGTTTAATGTGATTCTTTGTCGGTCAAGATCAAGTCCATATGCATGTCTGGATGTTTTTTTATCAAAGGGAACTCTGGAATTCATCAGATCAGACCAAGAGTCACACAGGTGAATAAATTGACCTGTTTCATCCCAATCTTTGCTCTTCAAAAGTCCCTTTTCCCCAAAGTATTTCAATGTTTTTGCTGTAGTGTCTGAAAGTAGTTGAGCTACAAGCCTTACATTCATTCTTTTAATACCAGCGACATTAATGTGTTTTTCAGATAAGCTGTCTTGAGGTCAGTCACACTTCTCAAGACAATTTCTCTAACACATCCACTTAGTACACGTTTTCCATTTGATAACTGAAATCCAGATTCTATAAAATTGTTCCGTATTAATTTAACGAGATGAGGGGCGTCTGCAAATACATACACTTCCCTATCATTACAATATGGGTTTGTCAATGAAGAATTTTCAAGTCCTATCCCTAACTGCTTCCATATTCTTACATTTGTAGGGCCTAGATCATTTACCATACCTACTATAATATAGCCTGCTGCTTCAACTCTCCCTATGATATGAAACAAAATATCTTTCGTAATATCATAATTGAAGTCATAATATATTAATTGTTTCCAGGATTTAATTAAACCTCGAATCATGACACATTGAACCCAATTTTTGGGCCAGTACAAAACATCTTTTCAATTATCGTATGACCATATTTGAGAAATACTACCTTCATCAAAGGATATGATACATAATTGGTTATTTTCAGGCATAAACAAAGCTTTAGTCTTCATTAGCTCTAAGATTGATGACAATATACCCGGTTCTATATCAATCTTCGACAACCATCGATTAAATGTTGTTTTAGATGGATATGGTAAGGTACATACTTCCCGCAGATATTTATAGGGTTTTGGACTTAAACTACGCAAAGTAATAGCATTTTTTATATCATCACCAGAGTAACGATGTATTGGAATCCCATTTAAAAAATAATTTATTTGTGATGTACTGAAAAACGTGCATAAGGCTAAAGGGATCTTGGCTACCAAACCTTGCATTTCTTTCTTCAAAAGAATCCTCTCTTTATCCCATGTTTCTTTTTCTTCTAGTAAAATATCTCTCAGCTCTTTTACGGTATCCAGTTCCTTTTGTACATCTGTAATGTAAATTTTCTTTAAGAATGACTCCGCCGGTAAACTCTGCTGGTTTTGTAGATGATGATTTGCATAAGTTTTCTCTGGAAACTCCGTGTCCTTATTTTCCAATTCTTCCTTCTTTCCCTCAATTGCAGTGCCCTCTGTAAAACAAGACATTTTAATATTGTAAAATTAACAATTGGGAAATGAAATAAATACTTTCAAAATAACCAATGTTTTATCTTTATGAATAAATTGCTTATCAGAGATTATTTTGACTTTCAGGTTTGTGGATTTAGATAAAACAGAATATGACATGTTATATGACTTCTAGAAAATCTTGCAACCAGTTTAATGTATGGAAAACTAAATTTTATGAGACAAGGCTTAAAAGGAAATGCCGGTTGATTAAGAGTAGGAACAGTACCATCCAGTAAATATACTTAATTAAAAATGGGTTAATTTACCCAAGTGTCCATAAAATATGCAATTTACAAATAGTGACCCTTTTGAGTAATAAATCAATTTTTGATTAAGTATATTTTGAATATACAGTATATCAAATGCACGCTGGCATCACGAACTTATGTTTATGTACGCTGGCATTACGAATTCTGTTTGGTTGACTGTGTTGACAGTCAGTTTCAAGTCATTTGGTGAGGAAACCGAGCTATTTTCTTTTTACAACCCGTTCCACCTTACTCAACATACCTTACTAATTATTGCTTTCCCAGAATTTAAACAAAAAAAAAAATGAGAACTGCAAGATTGCACTATTTTGGAGTAAATGGAGAGCGTGGTGTTGTGAACAATTACCATTATATATATATATATATATATATATATATATATACATATACATATACATATACATATACATATATATATATATATATATATATATATATATATATATATATATATATATACATATACATATACATATACATATACATATACATATACATATACATATACATATACATATACATATATATATATATATATATATATATATATATATATATATATATATATATATATATATATATATATATATATATATATATATATAGCCTATATATATATATATATATATAGCCTATATATATATATATATATATAGCCTATATATATATATATATATATATATATATATATATATATATATATATATATATATATATATATATATATATATATATATAGCCTATATATATATATATATATATATATATATATATATATATATATATATATATATATATATATATATATATATATATATATAGCCTATATATATATATATATATATATATATATATATATATATATATATATATATATAGCCTATATATATATATATATAGGCTTCAGACATGAGTTTATTCATGACTCGGGTTTTGCCTATTTCCATTATATTTTTACCTTTTAATCAAACCAACGTTTTCTTGACAAATAAAATGGCTAATTTTTTTTTCTACAGATTTGATAACTGCGATATATAATCCTACCAATTAATGCATATATAAATTATTCAAAATAAATTTCAAGAACCAACACTCAACTGACCTTCACACCTTCAAGGCTCGTAGGAAAATGCTCTGAAAACCATGGAATTTCCCTTAGCCAATCAGAATAGTCCAACAGAATCCCTTTGTAAGTCAGTCTCTCATTGGCTTAAACGTTTCTTCTATGGCTAAGATGCTTACAAGCTGTCTTCCTATTGGCTGTACTCTTCCAGTTAATTTTGATTCCAGAGGGTATTTCCACAGCAAATTATTTTGCGTACGTTGACATTAAACAATATATTTGACATAAATAATACTAAATTTACGTAAATTAATATGCAAACTGGAAATTTGGTGAAAAGAAAAATCTAAATTTATAATAAAACGTGGAATTGAAAAAAAATTAAAGACCTTGTTGGCAAACTAGCAAACAAGGTGGTTGGTTTTTCCAAGACAGATACTATATTTTTACAGTCGCTGGCTGTAATCACTCTCTGCAGTAACTTCAGTACTTTTGAACCAACGAATTTAAATGATGTAACGATATTAATATGTTTTATAGTTCAGTTTTGCTGGGTATGGCGATACACAAACTCTTTCACCACGCTAAGGGATCTTCCCACAGAAAGGGATATATATATATATATATATATATATATATATATATATATATATATATATATATATATATATATATATATATATATATATATATATATATATATATATATATATATATATATATATATATATACATATACATATACATATACATGGTAAATATTGCACATTTAGACGTGTTTTTCATATTCAAATAAGCCATATATATTTTTTTTGGCTTATTTGAATACACACACACACACACACACATATACATATATATATATATATATATATATATATATATATATATATATATATATATATATATATATATATATATATATCATCATCATCATCATCATCATCTCCTCCTACGCCTATTGACGAAAAGGGCCTCGGTTAGATATCGCCAGTCCTCTCTATCTTGAGCTTTTAATTCAATACTTCTCCATTCATCATCTCTTACTTCGCGCTTCATAGTCCTCAACCATGTAGGCCTGGGTCTTCCAACTTTTCTAGTGCTTTGTGGAGCCCAGCTGAGCATGCCCAAACCATCTCCATCTACCCCTCTTCATGACCTCATCCACATATGGCACTCGAGTAATCTCTCTTGTAGTTTCATTTATAATTCTGTCCTGCCGTTTAACTCCAAATATCCTTCTGAGGGCTTTGTTCTCAAATATACTAAATCTATTGGAGATTGTTCCATTGTTATACCATGACTCATGTCCATACAGTAACACCAATCTCACAAAAGGGATATATAGTCTGATTTTTATATGTAATTTCAGGCGATTAGATCTCCAAATTTTACTTAACCTAGCTATTCTCTGATTTCCTTTTTTCAACTTTTCACTAAACTCTAATTCTAACGACCCTGTATTGGAGATCATAGTTCCTAAATACTTAAATGATTAATCCTTTCTCCTTCCACTGATATTTCATATTCCATTGCATACTCCGTTCTCATCATCTCTGTGACAACGATGTCCAAATTTATGGCTGATTATGTGAATTGGACATTTTACTTGACCATGACCTTGACCTTTGACCTTGACCTTCCAAAACTGAATCATTTCCAACTTTTTACATAACAGTTAATACCTACAATTTTCATTATTCTACGATTAAAATTGTGGCCAGGAAGCTGTTCACAAACAAACACACGGATGGATGTAAGTTACTGGGCCTAAGATGCATATAACTGAGAGTTCTTTAAATTTCAATTAAGCAAACCCAAGATTGTATAAAAAGCTCCAACAAGACATGAAAGATTGACGATATAAAGGGTTTCTAGGAGATCTTTTTCGGGATATTATTATTATTATTATTATTATTATTATTATTATTATTATTATTATTATTATTATTATTATTATAACTTGAATAAATCACCATGCCATGTCCGTTGATCTTAGGTATTAGAATCCTCAATTATATGCGTTGTATATTTAAAAATAGTAGCAACTTTTGCACTTTATTTTCAAAGGGCCTCTTCAGCTGAAGAGCCCCTTGTTCTTTCGAAAGCATTCAACCTTTCACACCACATATTGCTCGTTTATTATCAAATCCACACTGTCGAAGAACTTTGAGAACAAGAGAGTCTTCATTTCCCCTTTAAGTCTTAATATCTTCCGTCTTTCGAATGTCTAGTAGGAGCTTACTATATAGTCATGGGGCTGCATATTTAAAGGCTCTAGAGCCTACAATAGAAAATATATCCTAGTTCTAATCATTTGAAACCCTCTGTAACTATTTTCGTTCTAACACGATTTGTTCTCTGAACAATATGTAGCAATTCTCATAGATATTTTGGACGTCCTGTTCTGATAACTTTATTTGTTATTGTACATATTCTAAACTCAATTCTTGCTTTTATAGGCAGCCACTGTAAATTAATTAGTATAGGAGTGATCCTTTCTAGGGGTGGGACACCTTTTATCAGTATTGCTACTCTGTTTATTATGGCTTGTAATACACGTCACTTCCAACACATAAATGTCAGAAGAATACAATTAGAACTTTGTCTCACGTCTGGAAAAATCCTTAGTAATTATCTCTTAATTACCAAGCAATTGTATGACTTATTCGCTGATTGGCACTGTAATGGATTAACGACTCTGTATACCATTAATAACATGAAAACAAGTCTCGAAATATTCACAAAAATTGAAGAGAAAAATGGTTCACGGTGTAATGGCTAACCAAAAATTTCGAGACGTCACCGACTACCATTTTTTTTTTTTTCAAAATTTGGGAATATATCAAGATCTGGGGATACTTTTATGGCTATAAATGATTAATGGACCTCACCTGATCCCTCCGAAAAATCGGCAAGGGCTACTCTGTCATGGGCGGGCTGGGTTAAAGAGGCAAGCTCAGAGGAAAATATCTGAGGAGACGATGAGAGTAGCAACTCTGAATCAGGGAACAATGACTGGAAAATGGCGAGAGCTAATTGACCTTATGGAGAGAAGGAAGATTGGAGTGCTGTGTGTGCAGGAGACCAGGTGGAAGGGAAATAAGGCAAGAGAACTAGGCGAAGGTTGTAAATTTTATTACGCTGGAGCAAATATGGAAGGAAAAAATGGTGTAGGAATAATATTATCAAAAGATTTGAAGGAAAGTTTGATTGGAGTGAATTGGAAAAAGGACAGAATTATGAGTTTAAAGCTGGGACTGGGAGCAACAATAGTCAATGTGGTGTGTGCCCATTCCCCGCAAACTGAATGTACAGAGGAGGAGAAGGATACATTCTATAATTACTGCAAGGGAAAGGGTAATTATAGGAGGAGATCTAAATGGCCACATGGGAATTAGTAGGGAAGGGATAGAGAGAGTGCATGGAGGATATTTGCATCTAGTTCTCTCCTCGGCTTTGCTGCAGGTGATCTACATCGCTTTCGGGAATGGAGGTGAATGTGCAGAATATCTCGGCAAAGGGAGGAAGAATGTGCAGAATGCACACGTAAGTGGAGATCAAATGTCGAGAGGTGCGTGGAAGGCTCGTTATCCTTGTAAATACTGGTCCTCTAACATCAATAACCTTTTCTATCGTGACAAGACGTGATTCCGGGGTGCCTGGAGCATTTCCTAAGCAGCAGAGCACAAGACCTACTTTCCATGAGCTATTTTCAGATTATGTTTTGTCCGTGGTATAAAACTTGTAAGAAAAGGAAACGATGTAATACTGGTATTCTGTGTTGATATTGCTCGATAAATAAATCAGAGATAGACACTGCTTTTTTCAATTAGGTACCATGGTATTTTTAACAATAAAATTGCCTATTCTGTACTAAGCCTAGCATCCCAATTATTACATTGAATGATGTATAAACCAATGTTATATATGAAAATAAATTGATAAAATATATCCTCATATTTAAAACTAACATTTATAAGAATACGAACGAGTATCTTCATTTATTGCTTTCATCTGAATTTACTCCTATGAACGGGTAAAATTTTAAAAATCTGTCTCGAAAAACAAAACTGTATAATCATATACAAGTAAATCTGATAATATTAATAATCTTTATAGAAAACATAAAGGGGTTTCATATATTTAAAAAAATGGGTTACTATAGCGAGAAAATTTCAGTTTCAATTGGAAAGCAGAATATTTTGTATGAAATAATCACGGTCCATTCTCACAAAAGCTGCGATGCATTGTCTAGTTTCGTTTTAAATTTATAAAACTATCTTTGGACTCATTCTAGAGTCGACTACTAATTCAGTATTGATCAGGACATTGAGAATGCTAAGTGGAATAGTTCACATCTTTATGTAGCAATTCCATTGGATAATGATCAAGAAGAGATAAGTGATTCCAATTTGATTATATATATATATATATATATATATATATATATAATATATATATATATTATATATATATATATATATATATATATATATGTGTGGGTATATATACATATGTATATATAATATTATATATATATATATATATATATATATATATATATATATATATATATATATTTATATATATTATATATCTATGTTTACATATATAATATATATAAATACATATATATATACATATATATGTGTGTATATATATATATATATATATATATATATATATATATATATACACACACACATATATATAAATATATATATATATATATATATGTATATATGATATATATATATATATATATATTATATATATATATATATATATATATATGTATATGTATATATATATATATATATATATATATATATGTATATGTATATATATATGTATATATATATATATATATATATGTATGTATATGTATGTATATATATATATATATATATATATGTATATATATATATATATATATATATATATATATATATATAGGTATATATGTGTATGTATATACATATATATATATATATATATAGGTATATATGTGTATGTATATATATATATATATATATATATATATATATACATATAAATATGCGTGTGTGTGTGTGTTAGTGTGTACTGTACAAACACACACGTATATGTATATATAAATTTCTCTCTCTCTCTCTCTCTCTCTCTCTCTCTCTCTCTCTCTCTCTCTCTATATATATATATATATATATATGTATATATATGTATATATATATATATATATATATATATATATATACATATATATATATATATATATATATATATATATATATACGATCACAAAGCATGTACTTAAATACATTTCTATAAAATTACGCATATATATATATATATATATATATATATATATATATATGTATAATTACATATATATATATATATATATATATATATATATATATATATGTATATAATGTATATATATATAAATAAATATATATATATATACATATATACATATATATATATATATATATATATATATATTTATATATATATATATATATATTTATTTATATATATACATATATATATATATATATATATATATATATATATATATACAGTATATATATATATATATATATATATATATATATATATATATATATATATATATATATATATATATATATATATACATATATATATTTATATATCCCTTATATAATAAACTGCAATATCTGGCTATGTTCTGTTTATGGTCTTTTCATGCCAATCCAAACGCGCAAATTTCTTAGTTTGCAAATCCGTCGTCTTTTCTTACTTCCCAGATCTTTTTGCGATATCCAGCTTGCTTCTGTATTCGTGTTCCTCTTTTTCTGTCTCCTAATGTTATTCCTATTATTATTCCTCCCATAGTTCTTGAGTTGTAACTAGCTTATATTCTAAGGCTTTAGTAAGACTCCAGATTTCTGATGCATAATAAATGTTTGTAGGAAAATCTCATTGAGTATTTTTATCTTTTTTTTTTACAAAAAGTGGCATTTTACTTTTCCTAATCTCATATTGCTTATTAAAAGCTCCCCATCCCATGCTTATCCTTCTTTTGATTTCAGTCACGTGACCTGAGTAAACACTTACTGTCTGTCCTATCTAGAGGTTTGTCCATAACCCTTACTTGTTTTCTCTCTGCATTTCTGCTTTCTCTATTCATATCTTCTAACATCTTTAGCAATTCCTTCTACGATTCACTAAACAGAACTACGTCATCTGCAAATATATCTTTTAGTTAATGCCAATTATTAATAATTCCTACATTCTCCAAAGCTAAACTTCGTCTAAGTATGCTGTGAATAGAAAAGCAGCTAGGCTTTAATCAACCAAGAGAGCAAGCAGGCTTTAGAAGCTGGTATTTCACAACTGACCATATCCATGTAATTGATCAGCTAATGGAAAAATCATTAGAGGATGACATACCATCATGTATGGATTTTAAAGATTATGAGAAAGCTTTTGATTCTGTCTAAAATTTAGCAGTAATGAAAGCCCTTTCAAAGAAAAGGAATAAATGAATCTCATGTTATAACACTTGAAGATATCTATACGGGAAGTACAACAATCCTAAAATTATATGAAGATAGTCAGAAAATTTCAATGGAGAAAGGAGTTAGAAAGAAAGATCCCTTCTCACCTAAATTATTCACAGTGTGCTTACAAGAAGTTTTTATGAGTTGAGATTGGGGAAATGTAGGCATTAACAATGCCTACATTTAAGATTTTCAGATGACATAGATTTATTTAGTAAATCATGAGAGAAATTGAAAAGGATGATAGAATATTTGAATATAGAAAGTGGGATTGTAGGACAGAAAGAGTGAAACTTGGATAATTTTCAACAAAAATGCATAGACAAATAATAAAGGGTGTTGTTTGAAATCCTACTGAGATTCAGAAAAATTTAGAATTTTTCTAGAGTAAAAGAAGGAAATGGAATAAATCTCAAACAATGAGAAAAAGTATTTTAATTCTTATTCGCAATAAGTTTGTATGTAATTATTCATTAGAAAGAATATTTTATAACCATTTATATTTATTGCTCATATAAACTTAAGACTATTTGCTAAACTATGTGTCTATTCTTAACATAATCAATTTAAGCATTTTACCATAGCACTAGCCTTAGTAAACGTATATAGATTTAAACTTTTGGGAATAAACAAAACTTATTTCTCCAGCATGTTTGTTGTATAGCAACTTCTACCATCTTGCAATCTGCTTCAACAACAATCATTAATCTTTCACTCACTTTCTAGCTCAAGATTTCATTTCCATGCCTGCATTGTTAATTATTAGATTAACGTGAACCCTCTATGTTACTTTGAATTTCTTTTTGTCCTCATCTTTGTGTAAATTTTTCTTACCTTGCCCGAGTGTTGAACCACTAAAATGTTCAGCTGACATATGTATAAAACTTTGACCTGTTCCATTCAGAACGCAATGTTCACTGTTAAACAGACGTCTATTGTTGAGCGGATCCATACTCTGGACCACCCGCTACTGCTTAAATTAAATTCCTACCCTCTTCAAGAGCCAAGCTCTTCAACACAGATTATGCTTTGTAAATTTATTGCCCTTCCCAGAATAGTAAAGAATTATATCCTCTCCACTTCAGTAGAGAGATCAGACACCTGCCTCAATACTTTCTTCCTATGAAAACGGAATACCATTTAACACCTACATTTCCTCACTTTTTATTTCTCTCCTCACATAGTTGAATCTTAAAACCACTCGCCTCTTGCTAGAATCTACGCAATGCTCACTCTATTTCTCAGGACCAACCACTTCTTAGATTCTTCTGGCCAACGACGAACTTTCATTTTGTCCTTCACAGCTTCCCCTTGCCAATCTCTTGCCGGATGAATTATGCTTCCGCCAATGCTCCTTCTATGTGACCCCTAAAGTAGAAGTCTTTGGTTGGTGGCCATAAGTCTTTGGCTGGTGGCGATGAGAAGTTTTAGGCTGGTGACAAAGAGAAGTTTTTGGCTGGTGGCCAAGAGAATTTTTGAATGGTGGCCACAAGAAGTTTGTGGCGTGTGGCTCCGAGAAGTCTAAATGTAATGGTGGCCAACTTAGACTGGAGCCAGAATTCAACGTACAAACCCGTGCTGTACACAAACACCCCTCAAATCTAATCACAACGTGGTTTGGTTTGTCTAATTATTCCATCCCAACTGATTCAGATTTTCAAGCTATGTTCTCATTGTGTTTATTGTTCCTGTCGTCAAAGTGTGATTTTTTTGTAAATAAAAAGACAAGTTGAAACTAGAGAAATGCGTTATTGTTCCTCCATGTACTGAAAAAGGGAAAAAGACTAACTAAAAAATAACTATATATGGGGTTCATGAGAAATAATTGTCAGAAATAATGGTCCTTCAAGCATAATTAATTGCAAATCCTTCTCTGAATTATCAATACCCGGTGGTCTAGGGGTTCAAAGACGAACCGCATAAGTTATGTGTGGGGACTTGTGTGCAGTCCAGGTTCCTTGATCAGAGAAAAAATGTATCCTTTCGATCTATAAGACGAAAGTTGGTCGTAAGATCGTGACAGCTCACAAGACATTCCCGCCACAGTTATGGACGAATCTCTAGAGATTGTTAATGAATATACGTACTTAGGAGAGACATTAGATGTTTATCCAGATCATGAGACCGAAATTAAAAGAAGAATATTCGTGGGATGGATCGTTTTTGGATAAAAGATAAGATTATGGAATGTAAAATATCATTCCCTTTACAAAGAAAAGTATCTAATTGGATATTCATATCAGCATTAACTCTTGCATCAGAAACTTACAGCCTTTAGATTCTTAGAACATAAGCTAGTTACAACTTGGAAAGAATATTGATGTGGATAACTGTAAGAGACAGAAAAATAGCAACGCGGTATAGAAAAATACCATAATTTCATAATCAAAATAAAAGGAAGTTGCTTTATAAAATATCACTTTTCATAGAGGATATCCTAACAACATTTAACAAAAAGAAATGGACATGGAAAGATTATACTTTTTAATGGCAGATGATAGATGAACAAGAAAAATAACAGGATGGGACTCATTAGATAGCAAACGAAGCCGGATAAGGAAGAGAAGACGTTGGATTGCCAATCATAGAAAGATCATGTCATAAACAGGTACGTGTAGAAGGATATGTCTGTAGACTTTGTCTTGCATGGGACAAACAAGTTGTTATTATACACACACACACACCACACACACACACATACATATATATATATATATATATATACATACTGTATATATATATATATATATATATACATACATACATTATGCAAAATTTCTCCTTTTGGAGAGGGCGGCACCAAAGTGTCTAAACTCTCTGGTTATAAGGAAGCTTATAGTGACATTGGCAAGCAATGCCATAACTATATTATTGTATTATTTTCACTTCGTTTTAAAGCAATAAAAAATCTATGACCACTGATATTGTAAAAAGTAACTTCCTTCTATATTAAGCATGAAATTACGATTTGATTCTGAACTATTTACAATGCTCATCGGCTCTCTTACTAATAAATAGGTTCTGCATTTGCAGCTTCATTTTTGTTTCCTAATATGTAGTAAATTCTGAATCTTTGAATTACAATTGTTAAATAAGGGCTATTATAGAATAACTGTAAAAATAAAAACAAAGAAAGAAATAGATGTTTGCAAAAGATAATCTGTTTTTTCCCGGGTGAAAATGAGATGACAAATGGAGTAAAACGCAATCTGCTTAATCATGAAAGAGCTGGTTATGGTAATATGAATAACAAACGTGGCAAAGTATTGATTCTATAGATGGTATCGATAATGCAGGCACAAATATAATCAGGAGTTAAAGGGAAACTTAAATAATTACAGATTAATCTATGAAAAATGCATTCTATCGGCACCAACAGCTCAGATAAAATCCGAAGTAATTATCAATACATTGCTTTATGTTTAACTTGGTACAATAACAAGCAGTGCAAAATGTGAGGCTCTGTAAATGGCCAAAGATACTGAAGAAGCAGATTTGGTATCGGAAGCCACATTAATATCCATGTGGACTTCGCCCGGAAATGGATGCCGGGAAAGAAGGCCATTTTCAGTTCCATTTTTTTTAGGAGCAGAAAAGAAAAATATTTTTTAAAACGTTCGGTCGCGAAGCTAACATTAGTTTTCCGTTCCCTCAGCAGCTTTTCTTTTTTTATTCTTTCCTCTTTTTCTACCAGAAACCGAGGACTTTTAGCACCTTCGTTTTTGCTTCAAGTTGGAGGAAAATAACAAAGAGTAATTAGGGACAGGGAGCGTAACCTTCTTCAGTCCGTATTCAAAACTTCCTTGTACTTATAACAATTTGTTTTTCGATGTCATGATTAAAGGACGCATAGTTTCTATTATGACAAGAATATTTGCGATATCGGGACTTAGCCTTGTTACGCTTAAAGTGTTTCTACCGAGTTGAACATAAAGGATATCCCTAACTATTTGCATCACAGTGCGTTCAAGAATGTTCTGTAAACTGTTATAAGTTTAGATACAACACTATAAACGCAGAGATTGCTAATCGTGGCTGGAACCGCTGTAAGTCCCTCCATCCAGGACCAGAAAAAACAACGGAAAAATCTTGCATATATCACTAGGAACTACACCACGAGCATGATGTCCTTGGGGAAATTAACGATTAATTGTATTGTGGGCAGAGTTATTTGGGGATGGGAGTCGTGATGAAATACCGTCAGAACAAAGGAAGAGAGAGAGAGAGAGAGAGAGAGAGAGAGAGAGAGAGAGAGAGAGAGAGAGAGAGAGAGAGAGAGAGAGATAAAATTCTTACAGGCATTTGCTGGCGGGAAAAATGGAACTCTGGGGAAAATACACCCTGGCTGGAACCTGACCGCTGAATTACGTGCCTAGACTATCCTCCTGATCTTAGCAAGTCTTCTCTTAAATGCAAAGTGATCGAATATGACATTGATTATACGGGACTCTGGTCGAACGACGGTTTACCTTATTTGACCATCAGGTGCAGTGTCGTCCTTCTAGAGGTTTATTCTGAGGAAGGATAAGAAGCTTTTAAGCAACATTACAGTCCGGAAAAGTTTTTCGTTCCCTCAACGGAAAATAATTCTTGAGAAAATCACTCTCGCTCTCTCTCTCTCTCTCTCTCTCTCTCTTGGAAGCGATAATACCTTTAATAGGAATAACTGTACAGACACACAAACACATACACACACAAACACACACACATTTATATATATATATATATATATATATATATATATATATATATATATATATATATATATATATATATATTTACAAATATTTAAATATGCATCGACTTGATCAGCAAATTTGAATTAATTAGTAAAGGCCATCCATACTAACTTGGTTTGCCATGTGTGATCAAGCAAATGCCTCCCACCAGTCTGCATTCCCAGCATGGTATTAAAATTTGGCAAAACCTCAATAAGGAATAAGGATATGCCTGAGGCATTTGTCCTCCAATTGTACCAACCGTGTGTCACACAATTGTACATAATTCCTTTTGCATATATTATGCTTGTATCTTCGCTCTTCCCTCGCACTAAACGAACATGAAAATTCATGACTGCTGTTTCCTCTGTAACATTGTCTGTCTTGTTAACTTGTTATGTCCTGTTGCCTTGAGGTTTTGTATATAAAGGAGAGTGTTCTATAACAATATAACTCAGTTGATTGCATCCTGCCTTTGAGTTCACAACCCTTCTCTCGGCTCGTCACATTGGTGACCCCGGGAGTCGACTCGCTCCCACTGCCTTCCACCCCCACCTCCCTCGCCCCTCCATCGTTGGTACTATGACGGAGACGGACTCTACTACAGCAGTTGGCGCTGCGGCCGCCCCATTGAAACTTTCACCGTTCGCCAGGGGAGAGGCATTTGCTTGGTTTCAGCGCGCAGAAGTCCACTTTCGTATCAGAGGCATGACTCGCTCAACCACCAAAGCGGATTATGTTCTCGTGGCGATACCCGAGGACACCTTCCCAGAAATATCCGACTGGCTTTGTGAACAAGGAGACACCCCAATAGTGTATGACGCCCTCAAAACATACCTTCTGCAGCAGTACTCGCCGTCGCCAGCCGCCCGTATAGCAAAGCTTTTTCAGCTCTCGCAACAACCGTTGGGGGACCAAAGGGCTTCGCTTGCCCTCAGGGAAATGACCAGTATCACTCGCCTTCAACCTGCCGCAGAGGGCTCTCCTCGTGAGGTGAACCTACTTCGTGCCCTTTGGATACGCCGTTTACCCGAACCTGTACGCGCTGCCATACCCGATGTCGATAGTTTACCCAAAAAGGACTTGATGACCAAAGCCGACGCCCTTATGGACAGCCACTTCAAGACCTGCATCAACGGCTCCACCCCTGACGACGAGGATGCCTATTCAACGTCAACCGAAGCGGACATGAATGCCGTAGGACATACACGCCTAACCCGTGACGTGCCGAAGCGGCGACAAAGCCGCCCACCACCCACCAATCGCTCGCGCACCAACGAACGACTTCTACAGCCACTTACTACCTCCCATCCGCCGCAGTCTTGCTACTACCACTTCAGATTCGGGGCAACCGCGAAGAAATGTGCCAAGGATTGTCAGTGGCCAAAAAAAGTGTAAGTAGGCCATCGCTTGTGCCGGTGGCCTCCCATGTTTCTAATCTTTTCTTTTTACAGGATGCAGGAACGGGCGTGCGATTTTTGGTAGACACGGGTGCTTGTCGTTCTCTTTTGCCAAGGAAACTCTTCAAGGCACGACGTAGTCTGTCTACATCTGCTGACGTCCGCTTGGTAGCTGCCAACGGATCTGCGATACCCACCTACGGTTACGAGAACCTCACATTATCGTTCGGAAACGGTAAATTCAATTGGAAGTTTCTCGTTGCTGACGTCACAATGCCAATCCTCGGTGCGGATTTCCTCTCTCATTTCCACCTTCTGGTCGATGTCGCCCACCGACGATTGGTCAACGCAGACTCGTACTTGTCGACACCTCTTCAACCCGCCCCCTCTAACCTCGCTCTCCACATCAGCGCACCCACGGATGCCTACGCCCACCTCCTTACGTCGTACCCGGAAGTTTTCCGTCCAGAACTTCGCCAAACGCCCACGGTTCCTGCCAAGCACGGTATTTATCACCATATCAAGACGACGGGACCCCCAGTCTTCGCAAAATTCAGACATCTGGCACCGGAACGATTGGCAGCCGCCAAACAGACGTTCGCCGAAATGGAGAAAATGGGCCTTTGCCAAAAGGCCTCCAGCCCATGGTCGTCACCCTTACACATCGTTCTGAAGAAAGACGGCTCCCTCCGACCGTGCGGGGATTACAGGCGCCTGAACATGCAAACAGAACCGGATCACTACCCCCTCCCAAACATTGCCGATGTGACCTCCTACCTGCACAAAGCGAAGGTTTTCTCTACGCTCGACCTCCTGAAGGGGTATTATCAGGTGCCTATGAACCCAGAAGACATCCCCAAGACCGCCATCACCACTCCGTTTGGTACATACACCTTCAATTACTCCTGTTTTAGCCTTCGTAATGCTGGGGCAACGTTTCAACGTCTCATGGATGGCATCTTAGGGGACCTCCCTTTCTGTGTATGTTATGTGGACGACATACTTGTGTTCTCCTCCTCAAAAGAGGAACACCTCCGTCACCTGCGCATCGTGCTCGACCGCCTGCAACAAAACGGCCTTGTAGTCCGCTACGACAAGTGTACCTTTGGCGCCAACGAAGTGTCGTTCTTAGGGCACCGTATCACTCCTGAAGGAGTCCATCTCCTCCCTGAGAAGGTAGCAGCCGTTCAGAATTTCCCCGCGCCCTCGACCGTCAAAGCTCTGCAGGAATTCTTGGGCATGATCAACTATTATCACCGTTTTCTGCCAGCCATTGCCGCCACTCTTGCTCCCCTCTACGCCTCCCTCAAAGGCAAGCCAAAGGACCTGAAGTGGGGTCCCCTTCAAGAAGCAGCCTTCTGCAATGCAAAGAAGGCCCTATCAACTGCTGCGGCTCTCACTTTTCCTATCCCACACGCCCCTCTCCTTCTCTCCACCGATGCCAGCGACGTTGCTATTGGTGCAGTACTCGAGCAGGTGGTCAAAGGCTCGCCCCGCCCATTGGCCTTCTTCAGCAGAAAACTGTCCAAGGCAGAATCGGGTTATTCTACCTTCGATCGAGAATTGCTGGCGGTGCACTTGGCTGTCCGTCACTTTCGCCATTTCTTAGAAGGTACGCCCTTCGTCATTCGCACAGACCACATGCCTCTGGTGCACGCCTTCACTCGACATCTCTCCGCCGTGGCTGAATACAATTGCACCCTCCAATACGTCCCTGGGAAAATGAATCCCGTTGCCGATGCCCTGTCAAGAAACACGTTGGCTGCCGTTCAACTGGAATTGGATTACAACGCCCTGGCTGAAGCCCAACGACAGGATCCAGAGTATCAGGCTTGTAGGACATCCTGCACGTCCCTCCGTTGGGAGGATTTTCCCCTCGAAAACTCCAACACCACCCTCCTCTGTGACGTCAGTACTGGTAGACCGCGACCTTGGATTCCTGCTCCCATGCGCCGACAGGTGTTTGATTTCATTCACGGCCTTTCACATCCCTCGTGCCGTTCTACTGCACAGCTGCTGAAGGCAAAGTTCATTTGGCACGGAATTTCTAAGGATGCTAAGGATTGGGTCCGCGCCTGTACTTCTTGCCAAACTTCCAAAGTACATCGACACACGGATTCAGGAGTGGGCACCTTTCCTCAACCTCAGCGTCGTTTCGCACACATTCACGTCAACGTTGTAGGCCCCCTACCCACATCACAAGGACATCGTTACCTGTTTACCGTCATCGACCGCTCCACTCGTTGGCCTGAAGCCATTCCCATGGAAACTGCAACGTCCGCCTCATGTACATCTGCCTTACTCTCTGGATGGATTTCAAGATTCGGTATCCCTGAGCATATTACTTCTGACAGGGGAACCACTTTCACCTCTCAATTGTGGACGTCATTAGCGAATCTCCTGGGCATCACCCTACATCAGAAAACGGCCTACAACCCCGCTGCCAATGGAATGGTTGAATGTTTTCATCGCACCCTCAAAGCAGCATTGATGTCCTGCTGCAAGGATTACAACTGGTTTACTCAGCTTCCCTGGGTCCTCCTGGGACTGAGGACCACTCCTAAAGACGGCCTCGACGTCTCGGCAGCTGAAATGGTGTATGGCGACCCGTTGGTCGTCCCTGCCGAATTTTTTCCTTCTACAACCTCCTCCGACGATCTCCAGCGCATACGTCACGTCGTGGGAAAGTTTACTCCGTGCCGCCAGACTTACAAGCCCCCAGCGAAGCATCACATACCAACGGACTTGCACTCTGCAACGCACGTCTTCCTGCGCAACGACACTAGCAAGCCACCACTAACGCCCCCTTACACGGGCCCTTTCCTTGTGATCCGACGCAGTCCGAAAGCATTCCTACTAAACATTCGGGGCAAAGAAGACTGGGTCTCCATTGATCGTCTAAAACCTGCTTATCTTCTGCCAGATGACCCGCCTACAGTTCGCCTCTCCAGATCAGGGAGCCCTATTTAACATGTACAGTATGTAATTTTTAGGGGGGGAGCCATGTACCAACCGTGTGTCACACAATTGTACATAATTCCTTTTGCATATATTATGCTTGTATCTTCGCTCTTCCCTTGCACTAAACGAACATGAAAATTCATGTCTGCTGTTTCCTCTGTAACATTGTCTCTCTTGTTAACTTGTTATGTCCTGTTGCCTTGAGGTTTTGTATATAAAGGAGAGTGTTCTATAACAATATAACTCAGTTGATTGCATCCTGCCTTTGAGTTCACAACCCTTCTCTCGGCTCGTCACACAATATACTAAAAAGGCCTGAATTTGATGTTCTTGTTCCATATATATATATATATATATATATATATATATATATATATATATATATATATATATATATATATATATGAATGAACGATATAATAAAAAAGTTTCCACTCATGGCACTGCGATGAAAGAATACATTGCCACCGGCCGGGATATCCTATGATGGGTCATTCAATCTTCCATGATGGTTTCCAGGTTATCGCATTTAACAAATGGTGGAGGAAACTTCTCTTATCGGATTTCGAAAAATATCCCTAATGCTGAAATTTAATGAATGCCATATAATACTGTGATATATATCTTCACGCTATGAATAACTTCGAAATCTAAAATGGAATATCGTTTAGAAATGGCCGCCGCTGGGCTCTAGTGAGATTTCGTAACTGAATTCCGAATGGAGCTTTCATTTCGGGGAGGCTTATGGGGCTTATTGTAGGTCGGGAACGATTAAAAGGATTATTTTATATACATATATATGTATATATATATATATATATATATATATATATATATATATATATATATGTATATATATATATATAATGTATATATATGCATATATGTATATATATATATATATATATATATATATATATATATATATATATGTATATATATATATATATATATATATATATATATATATATATATATATATATATATATATATATATATATATATATATACAATTTGTGTATTTATTTATATACATACACACATATGCATAAATATATATATATATATAAATATATATATATATATATACATATACATATACATATATATATATATATATATATATATATATATATATATATGTATGTAAATATACATATATATATATATATATATATATATATATATATATATATATATATATATATATATATATATATATATATATTTACATACATATATATATATATATATATATATATATATATATATATATATATACATACATAAATGAAGAATACTCTGATTAACTAATCATTATGTGGGCGTCTTGAAGTAAATGATTTCATCAAAGTTAATTGTTAATGCACAGAACCTAGTGATAATATTATTATGACAATCATTCGCTCTCAGAAAATATGTGGCATGGATGTCTCCGTATATCTATATCATTTACTAAAGAAAAAAATTGGAAATTTCAACAATAAAGGTAGGGAAGGAAATACACAAAATTGTAGAATATGGATTACGGAGTGAGAATTCCCGTAGAGTTTCTCCCTCTACGTCTGCAAGGCTGCTTTTTATCTTCGTCTCCACCGACGACTTTCCTTTCTTTTTTGTAGTTCTTGGCGCTTATAACTGCATATCGGACAGACAATTTCTTGCCTTCCTCGAAGATTCCTTCTACTACGCCATGAGTAGATGGCGTCAATTTCTGAGCCGAGTGACTGTTGCTGGGTGGATATCTGTCCATTCTAAAGACAGATTGAGGTAGATGAACTCCAGCCCACACCCCCTTCCCTGAAAGGGGTCCAATAAATCCCAACCTGCCTCTCTGACAAGTATATTGACTGGCCAGCACTGACTGATGAGGACACTTTCCTACCTTTATATGGTAGATTTCAAAGCAAGACAAGGAAGATGGCTGCCCGTGACGAGTAGACTTCCGGTGACACTGTTTACGCTCTTGGACTTCCGCCGACACTTTCATTGCAATGGAATTTGATGTTTATCAAAGTTGTAAGGCAATACGGCTTTATGACGTTCTGTATTGTCTCGCACAAAACTGCGTTATTTACAATAGTATAAAACATCAGCTTCCTTGCACTCGTTTTGATTCTCACTCTACAACTTGTGTTTCTCTGTCTTATTATACTTGTTAGCGAAATCACTATAATTTATCCATATCTTTCTTTCTCCCAATTAATGAAATAACTGTATTCATGTCATATATATATATATATATATATATATATATATATATATATATATATATATATATATGCTATAAATATACATATACATGTATATATATATATATATATATATATATATATATATATATATATATATATATATACATATACATGTGTATGTATATATATATATATATATATATATATATATATATATATATATATATATATATATATATATATATATATATATATACGTGTGTTACTCTTCAAACAAGTAACCTTGACTAATAAATTCAATAAATATGATAAGTAGCACGAAAAATATGTCTTCTGAGTTATCTCTTTCCATTTGGGATACAACCCTACGAATTCAATACATCAAGAGATGTCCTATTTTACCATTAAAATTATTTATACATTTGTATATATCTATATATGTAGAGAAAAAAATATAGGCAGCCAGCTTCACCTCAGAGAAAAACTCTTTTATTGCGCGGGACTTTGTCTATTACAAAAACCTCTCATTCTTTATTTTTATCGCATCCATTTTCTATTCTGGATTTTATTTTTGGGGGCGTTTTCGAAGAGAAGAGTTGCATCGTTTATTTCGCCGAGCCCAGTATTACCTACAGTACATTCGGTTTTGACTCAGAAGAGAGTTTATTTTATGTGAATTTTATTTGGTCGTAGAATACGCTAGCTTCCTAGTGCCTGGAATAAGCAAGCTCCGTTCATTTTTACGAATAAGACTCATTTCTATGTTGCATTAGAAGGCATGGGAAAAATTTTAGGTGTTCTGCATATTAAAAGCTATGCAGCAGCTGCTCAACTATTTGAACGGATATTGCAACAATGCTATTTCAAAATTCCCGATTATTTTTCTCTTTTTATCGTGCCAACGTTTCCGAAAAATATTTACTGTGATTGCTACGAACTAAATTGGCGCAATAATTTCGCATAAATACTGTCGTGTACGAAAGCAAACGTGTACATCCGTCTTGTGGAATTCTCCGACCAGAACAATTATTAGCTATTTTTTTCTACACGATTTTGATAAGGGGTTGGGGGAGGGGGTATTAGATTGTAATTACTGCAAGATCAGTGGGATAACTAGGGGTGTTTGGGGTACGTCATGGCCTTCGAGGAGTGTCCCCTCCAACAGAACGGTCTAGTGACTTGAAAATACAAACAGGAAGAAAAGTATTAACAGCAACGTCACAACGATAGGAAAGATGACGCAAGAGACAGCCATTACACAATCTTCAAGAGAAATTGCTTTTTAGCCGAGTGAAATATTACAAACAAGAAACGACGAGACAAATATATGAAATTTTATTAGTAATGAAAACAATGAAAAATGTTTAGGAAATACAATCAAAGAACTTTATCTTTTCAAAACCTCGTTCGACAATTTTATTTGTGACCTTCCTTCAACATGCTCAGTAAAAAATTAACACCAAAGATGTCGATAAAATAGATTGGACGAAATGCAATTATATGCGGATGATTGATGAACTAGAAGAGTAAATAAGAGACTTATAATAAATAAACTGTCTAAAATCCATTCACCTTAACTTTAACGAGACAATCCTACATACATTCGTTCTAGATCGGTATTGACAAATGAGAAATAGGCAAATAGAGAATGAAAGAGAGCTGATGAGGACAACTGAATGCCGAAGGAAGCTAGAAAAAATATTGGCATAATTATTAGAATAGGTTTATGGTAAAGGTTATTTAATTGAGACAGAGCAGAACTTCGGCGCATACGAAGTGAAGTAAGGTGTAGAGTGATTATCTACAAAGTTTTGTACAAACACACAAATATGTATACTGCATGAATAGACACACAACACACAAACATATATAGTGTAAGTACAGGCAGATAGACAGACAGACACACACACACACACACACACAAACACACACACACACACACACACACACACATATATATATATATATATATATATATATATATATATATATATATATATATATATATTTTATATTGTATCCTATGATAACCAATTATCTTTCAATATTACATAAAAATCGAGGAATATGCCACTGATAAATAAAGAAATTCCACTCCAATTTATTTTAATTATTAATGTTTTGTGCTCCTCTTCTTTTACTATTAGAAATATTTCTCCTATAACTCGACTACTGTATTCTTTAAGTTCGCTTACACCTGAATAAATACTTTTGTCTTTCTTGGTTTTACCTTCAGTGTTTTTGTTATCTTGAATAATGAATAAAAATAAAAAAAAGTTCTCATGCATCTTAATCAAAGTTCATCTATTTATTTATTTATTTATTTATTTATTTTTTTTTTTTGAATAGATTGCTGACACTGAGTGCCAACACAGGCTCTTTTCTTCTACGACAGCTCATAATGTTTACCCCATTCAAAGATATAAAGAATCAAAAGATATAAAGAATCAATTGGTATGATAATAAACTCATCACTTTCCTTCCGTATATGGTTGATGTAATGAACCTTGATCTCACAAACAGGCTGTTGATATTATAATGTGGATCCGTTCATACCACTACAGTAAAGTTATCCATATGAATGGCAACTTTCATTACCAATAGTTGAAGCTTGGTGCACACCATGAGTATAAATTATTCGATGGATGGAATAATTAATGACGTGAAAAAAAAATGATCTATGGGTCACTCCTTTCTTTTTTAATCTTTAAAGGAAACAATGTTTCTCTTTTAAAGAGAAAAAAACTTCCATCTATATATGCATATTTGTAAAACAAAATTATTTTTTTTTTTCAATCCCAGCATTGTAAAGAACAGTAATATTCATTGAGTTTTTTACACTGGGGTTGACTGATGGTTAAACTGAGTATTTTTTGAACGACAGATAAAAGTTTTAGAGAGACCCCCATATGTTTAATACCCCTGGGTTATTGATCCACTGCGCTGGAAGTCTACGTGAATACGACGCACAAGTTTGCAAATCCCAAGTAAGAGGCTTTGTCATTATGGGGAAATGACATCAAAATAACCATTCCAGGAAGAGACCCAATCTGTGGGACGCCTGTTTGCTTAGTTACAATAACATTAACCAAGAAATTTGCCTCGTTTGCATCTCTCAGTCGAGGGGAATTTTATATGCTTTTTATGGCATCATTGCTGTTTGGCGTTGATACGAGTTCTGGAGGTCTTGCATATTAACACAAAATTTATATTGTTCTTTATAACTAATTAAATATTGAAAAAAATACGTAGAATCATATATATATATATATATATATATATATATATATATATATATATACAAATAAGCCATATATTTTGATATATTAATGTCTGTATTCTCTTACTGACCTCGGGATCAGAGCCCCAGGTGAAACCACTCACAGACAATGCCTTCTGACCGGCCGGGAATAGAACCTTGATGTAGGAAACTTGTAACAACAGTGACGTACCACTTAACCACGAAGAAAGATAAAAGTCAA